>NC_092241.1:14285973-14320605 GCF_036320965.1 Panulirus ornatus
CAACGCTCCTAGAACCTTCCTGCCCTCCCCCAACCTGTGACTCACTTCCGCTTCCTTGGTTTCATCCGCTGCTATATCCACTCCAAGATATCTAACACTTCACTTTCTCCAGTTTTTCTTCCTTCAAACTTACCTCCCAGTTTACTTGTTACATTTACTCTAAACTTTCTTCTTTCACACACTTTACCAAACTCAGTCACCAGCTTCTGCATCAAGAGACTGCATACTTGCACCTGTTTCCAAATTTCATGCATTCACCTCCCATCAATTAACAAAATAAACAACCTTGGGGACATCATGCACCCCTGCCGCAAACTGACGTTCACTGGGAACCAATCATTTTTCTCTCTTCCTACACGTACTCATGCCTTACATCCTTGGAAAAATCTTTTCACTGTTTCTGGCAACTTACCTCCCACACCATATACTCTTAATACCCTCCACAAAGCATCTCAATCAATGTTATCACATGCCTTCTCCAGATCCATAAGTGCTACGTACAAATCCACCTGTTTTTCTAAGTATTTCGCACATACATTCTTCAAAGCAAACACCTGATCCACACATCCTTTACCACTTCTGAAACCACACTGCTCTTCCCTAGTCTCAATCAATACCTTCCCATATAATTTCCCAGAAATACTCAACAAACTTTTACCCCTCTAATTTGAACACACCTTTATCCCCTTTGCCTTTGTACAATGGCACTATGGATGCATTCCGCCAATCCTCATGCAATTCACCTTGAACTATACTTACATTGAATATCCTCATCAACTAGTCAACAACACAGCCACCCCCTTTTTTTAATGAATACCAGTGCGATACCATATAAATCCGCCGGCGCGCCAGCTTTCATCTTTCGCAAAGCTTTCACTACCTCTTCTCTCTTTACCAAATAATTCTCCCGCATCCTCTCACTTCGCACAAGACCTCGACCAACATACCCTGTATCTGCCACTCTATCATCAAACACATTCAACAGACCCTCAAAATACTCACTCCATCTCCTTCTCACCTAAGCACTACTTGTTATTACCTCCCCATTAACCCCCTTCACCGATTTTACTATTTCTCCTCTTGTCTTACACACTTTATTTACCTCCTTCCAAAACAACTTTTTATTTTCCCTAAAATTTAATGATACTCTCTCAACCAATCTTTCACCTTTTGCCGCTTTTTCTTGACCTCCTGCCTCTTTCTTTTATACATCTCCCAGTCATTCGCGAAACTTCCCCGTAAAAATTGTCGAAACGTCTATCTCTTCTCTTTCACTAACAATACTAATTCTTCATCCCACCACTGACTACCCTTTCTACTCTGCTGCATCCCACCTTTCTCATGAAACAAGCAACTTTTGTGCAAGCTATCATTGCCTCCCTAAATACATCCCATTTCTCCCTCGCTCACCATATGTCATTTTCTCTCACCATTTTCCATTCGTCACTCAATCTCTCCTGCTACTTCCTCATACAAGTCTCCTTCCCAGGCTCACTTACCTTCACCACTCTCTTATTGGTACCTATGCACCACGTCATGTGAAGAAAGATCATTAGAGGCAAGTGTTTAGGAGCATCTGAGTGAGTCTTAGCAGCTTTGATGCTCAAGACCGGGTTATAGTGATGGGTGATTTGAATGCAAAGGTGATTAATGTGGCAGTTGAGGGTATAACTGGTGTAAATGGGGTGTTCAGTGTTGTAAATGGGGTGTTCAGTGTTGTGAATGGAAATGGTGAAGAGCTTGTAGGTTTATGTGCTGAAAAAGGACTGGTGATTGGGAATACCTGGTTAAAAATATTCACCTGATTTGAATATTCACTGTATGTATGGTTCATGGTGAAGTGCCTGATGATTGGCGGAATGCATGCATAGTGCCATTGTACAAAACCAAAAGGGATAAAAGTGACAGTTGAAATTACAGAGGTATAAGTTTGTTGAGTATTCCAGAAAAACTATATGGGAGGGTATCGAGTGAGAGGGTAAAGGTATGTACAGAGCATCAGATTGGGGAAGAGCAGTTTGGTTTCGGAAGTGGTAGAGGCTTTGTGGATCAGGTGTTTGCTTTAAAGAATGTATGTGAGAAATACTTAGAAGAACAGATGGATTTAGGTGTAGCATATATGGATGTGGAGAAGGCATTTGATAGAGTTCATAGAGATGCTCTGTGGAAGGTATAAAGAGAATATTCTGTGAGAGGTAAGTTGCAAGAAGCAGTAAAATGTTTTTACCAAGGATGTAAGGTCTGTGTACGGGAAGGAAGCGAGGAAACTGATTGGTTCCCATTGAATGTCGGTTTGCGGCAGGGGTGCGTGATGTGTCCATGAAGGATCATTTGTTCATGGATGGGGTTCTTAGGAAGGTGAATGCATGAGTTTTGGAGAGAGGGGTAAGTATGCAGTCTGCTGTGGATGAGAGGGCTTGGGAAGTGAGTCAGCAGTTGTTCCCTGATGATGCATCGCTGTTGGCTGATTCGGGTGAGAAACTGCAGAGGTTGGTGACTGAGTTTGGTAAAGTGTATGAAAGAAGAAAGATGAGAGTAAATGTGAATAAGGGCAAGGTTATTAGGTTCAGTAGGGGTGAAGGATAAGTTAACTGGGACGTAAGTTTGAATAAAGAAAAGCTGGGTGAAGTGAAGTGTTTTAGATATCTGTATGTAAACTTGGCAGCTGATAAGACCATGGAAGCGGAAGTGAGTCACAGGGTGGGGGAGGGGGCAATGGTTCTAGGGGCGTTGAAGAATGTGTGGAAGGCGAGAACGTTATCTTGGAGAGCAAAAATGGGTATGTTTGAAGAAATATTGGTTCCAGTAATATTATATGTTTACAAGGTATGGGCTATCAATAGGGTTGTGCGGAGGAGGGTGGATGTGTTGGAAATCAAATGTTTGAGGACAACGTGTGGTATGAGGTGGTTTGATCAATCAAGTAATGAGAGGTTAAGAGAGATGTTTGGTAATAAAACGAGTGTGGTTGAGTAGGCAGAAGAGGGTGTGTTGAAATGGTTTGGTCACATGGAGAGAATGAATGAGGAGAGATTGACAAAGAGGATATATGTGTCAGAGGTAGAGGAGATACGGAGAAGTGGGACACAAAATTGGCGGTGAAAGGATTGAGTGAAAAAGATTTTGTACGATTGGGGCCTGAACATACAAGAGGGTTAAAGGCGTGCAAGGAATAGAGTGAATTGGAACTATGTGGTATACCGGTGTCGACGTGTAGTCAATGGATTGAACCAGGGCATGTGAAGAGTCTGTGGTAAACCATGGAAAGTTTTGTGGGTCCTACATGTAGAAAGGGAGCTATGGTTTCGGGGGATTACACATGACAGCTAGAGATTGAGTGTGAACGAATGTAGCCTTGTCTTTTCTAGCGCTACCTTTGGAGGAGATGGCGACGAGAATGGATGAAGGCAGGAAGTTTGAATATGTACCTATGTATATATGCATATGTCTGTGTATATATATGTATGCATGCGTTCAATTATACATATATGTACATGTGCAAGTGTGGCGGTTTATGTGTATACATGTGTATGTGGGTAGGTTGGACCATTTTTTCGCCTGTTTCCTTGCGCTACCTTGCTAATACGGGAGATGGCGATTAATATATATATATATATATATATATATATATATATATATATATATATATATATATATATATATATATATATATATATATATATTTTTTTTTTTTTTTTTTTTGCTTTGTCGCTGTCTCCCGCGTTTGCGAGATAGCGCAAGAAAACAGACGAAAGAAATGGCCCAACCCATCCCCATACACATGTATATGCATACGTCCACACACGTAAATATACATACTTACACAGCTTTCCATGGTTTACCCAGACGCTTCACATGCCTTGATGCAATCCACTGACAGCACGTAAACCCCGGTATACCACATCGCTCCAATTCACTCTATTCCTTGCCCTCCTTTCACCCTCCTGCATGTTCAGGCCCCATTCACACAAAATCTTTTTCACTCCATCTTTCCACCTCCAATTTGGTCTCCCTCTTCTCCTCGTTCCCTCCACCTCCGACACATATATTCTCTTGGTCAATCTTTCCTCACTCATTCTCTCCATGAGCCAGAAACATTTCAAAACACCCTCTTCTGCTCTCTCAACCACGCTCTTTTTATTTCCACACATCTCTCTTACCCTTACGTTACTTACTCGATCACACCACCTCACACCACACATTGTCCTCAAACATCTCATTTCCAGCACATCTATCCTCCTGCGCACAACTTTATCCATAGCCCACGCCTCGCAAGCATACAACATTGTTGGAACCACTATTCCTTCAAACATACCCATTTTTGCTTTCCGAGATAATTTTCTTGACTTCCACACATTCTTCAAGGCTCCCAAAATTTTCGCCCTCTCCCCCACCCGATGATCCACTTCCGCTTCCATGGTTCCATCCGCTGCCAGATCCACTCCCAGATATCTAAAACACTTCACTTCCTCCAGTTTTTCTCCATTCAAACTCACCTCTCATGTGTATATATATATATATATATATATATATATATATATATATATATATATATGTATATGTATATATATACATATGTATATATATATATATATATATATATATATATATATATATATATATATATATATATATATATATATATATATATATATATATATATATATATATATATATATATATATATATATTTACATATATATATATATATTTACATATATATGTATACTATTATTTTTTTCATTACACTTTGTCGCTGTCTCCCGCGTTTGCGAGGTAGCGCAAGGAAACCGACGAAAGAAATGGCCCAACCCCCCCCCCCATACACATGTATATACATACGTCCACACACGCAAATATACATACCTACACAGCATTCCATGGTTTACCCCAGACGGTTAACATGCCTTGATTCAATCCACTGACAGCACGTCAACCCCTGGTATACCACATCGCTCCAATTCACTCTATTCCTTGCCCTCCTTTCACCCTCCTGCATGTTCAGGCCCCGATCACACAAAATCTTTTTCACTCCATCTTTCCACCTCCAATTTGGTCTCCCTCTTCTCCTCGTTCCCTCCACCTCCGACACATATATCCTCTTGGTCAATCTTTCCTCACTCATTCTCTCCATGTGCCCAAACCACTTCAAAACACCCTCTTCTGCTCTCTCAACCACGCTCTTTTTATTTCCACACATCACTCTTACCCTTACGTTACTCACTCGATCAAACCACCTCACACCACACATTGTCCTCAAACATCTCATTTCCAGCACATCCATCCTCCTGCGCACAACTCTATCCATAGCCCACGCCTCGCAACCATACAACATTGTTGGAACCACTATTCCTTCAAACATACCCATTTTTGCTTTCCGAGATAATGTTCTCGACTTCCACACATTCTTCAAGGCCCCCAGAATTTTCGCCCCCTCCCCCACCCTATGATCCACTTCCGCTTCCATGGTTCCATCCGCTGCCAGATCCACTCCCAGATATCTAAAACACTTCACTTCCTCCAGTTTTTCTCCATTCAAACTCACCTCCCAATTGACTTGACCCTCAACCCTACTGTACCTAATAACCTTGCTCTTATTCACATTTACTCTTAACTTTCTTCTTCCACACACTTTACCAAACTCAGTCACCAGCTTCTGCAGTTTCTCACATGAATCAGCCACCAGCGCTGTATCATCAGCGAACAACAACTGACTCACTTCCCAAGCTCTCTCATCCCCAACAGACTTCATACTTGCCCCTCTTTCCAAAACTCTTGCATTTACCTCCCTAACAACCCCATCCATAAACAAATTAAACAACCATGGAGACATCACACACCCCTGCCGCAAACCTACATTCACTGAGAACCAATCACTTTCCTCTCTTCCTACACGTACACATGCCTTACATCCTCGATAAAAACTTTTCACTGCTTCTAACAACTTTCCTCCCACACCATATATTCTTAATACCTTCCACAGAGCATCTCTATCAACTCTATCATATGCCTTCTCCAGATCCATAAATGCTACATACAAATCCATTTGCTTTTCTAAGTATTTCTCACATACATTCTTCAAAGCAAACACCTGATCCACACATCCTCTACCACTTCTGAAACCACACTGCTCTTCCCCAATCTGATGCTCTGTACATGCCTTCACCCTCTCAATCAATACCCTCCCATATAATTTACCAGGAATACTCAACAAACTTATACCTCTGTAATTTGAGCACTCACTCTTATCCCCTTTGCCTTTGTACAATGGCACTATGCACGCATTCCGCCAATCCTCAGGCACCTCACCATGAGTCATACATACATTAAATAACCTTACCAACCAGTCAACAATACAGTCACCCCCTTTTTTAATAAATTCCACTGCAATACCATCCAAACCTGCTGCCTTGCCGGCTTTCATCTTCGCAAAGCTTTCACTACCTCTTCTCTGTTTACCAAATCATTTTCCCTAACACTCTCACTTTGCACACCACCTCGACCAAAACACCCTATATCTGCCACTCTATCATCAAACACATTCAACAAACCTTCAAAATACTCACTCCATCTCCTTCTCACATCACCACTACTTGTTATCACCTCCCCATTTGCGCCCTTCACTGAAGTTCCCATTTGCTCCTTGTCTTCCGCACTTTATTTACCTCCTTCCAGAACATCTTTTTATTCTCCCTAAAATTTAATGATACTCTCTCACCCCAACTCTCATTTGCCCTTTTTTTCACCTCTTGCACCTTTCTCTTGACCTCCTGTCTCTTTCTTTTATACATCTCCCACTCAATTGCATTTTTTCCCTGCAAAAATCGTCCAAATGCCTCTCTCTTCTCTTTCACTAATACTCTTACTTCTTCATCCCACCACTCACTACCCTTTCTAATCAACCCACCTCCCACTCTTCTCATGCCACAAGCATCTTTTGCGCAATCCATCACTGATTCCCTAAATACATCCCATTCCTCCCCCACTCCCCTTACTTCCATTGTTCTCACCTTTTTCCATTCTGTACTCAGTCTCTCCTGGTACTTCCTCACACAGGTCTCCTTCCCAAGCTCACTTACTCTCACCACCCTCTTCACCCCAACATTCACTCTTCTTTTCTGAAAACCCATACAAATCTTCACCTTAGCCTCCACAAGATAATGATAGACATCCCTCCAGTTGCACCTCTCAGCACATTAACATCCAAAAGTCTCTCTTTCGCACGCCTGTCAATTAACACGTAATCCAATAACGCTCTCTGGCCATCTCTCCTACTTACATAAGTATACTTATGTATATCTCGCTTTTTAAACCAGGTATTCCCAATCATCAGTACTTTTTCAGCATATAAATCTACAAGCTCTTCACCATTTCCATTTACAACACTGAACACCCCATGTATACCAATTATTCCCTCAACTGCCACATTACTCACCTTTGCATTCAAATCACCCATCACTATAACCCGGTCTCGTGCATCAAAACCACTAACACACTCTTTCAACTGCTCCCAAAACACTTGCCTCTCATGATCTTTCTTCTCATGCCCAGGTGTATATGCACCAACAATCACCCACCTCTCCCCATCAACTTTCAGTTTTACCCATAGTAATGGAGAATTTACTTTCTTACATTCTATCACATACTCCCAAAACTCCTGTTTCAGGAGTATTGCTACTCCTTCCCTTGCTCTTGTCTTCTCACTAACCCCTGACTTTACTCCCCAGACATTCCTAAACCACTATTCCCCTTTACCCTTGACCTTCGTTTCACTCAGAGCCAAAACATCCAGGTTCCTTTCCTCAAACATACTACCTATCTCTCCTTTTTTCACATCTTGGTTACATCCACACACATTTAGGCACCCCACTCTGAGCCTTCGAGGAGGATGAGCACTCCCCGCGTGACTCCTTCTTCCGTTTCCCATTTTAGAAAGTTAATACAAGGAGGGGAGGATTTCTGGCCCCCCGCTCCCGTCCCCTCTAGTCGCTTTCTACGACACGCGAGGAATACGTGGGAAGTATTCTTTCACCACTATCCCCAGGGATAATATACATATATATATACATATACACATATACACACATAAATATACATACGCACATATACACACACACACATACATGTATATACTTATGAAAAATGTAAGAAACAATTTAGAAAACTGAAACTTCTAGCTTGAAATGAATGAAAAAATGAATGTCACATAATGGTTCAACCTCTGGCTATGGAAAAAGGAAATGTATAATTTATTTACACAAACGTCAATAGCAGTTCTCATGAAATTAACCACTGTATCAATAAGCTTCAATGTCTAAGCTACATTTTTCTCCAATTTCACTATTTTCTTGTCAAAACACCATGTATGAAAACTATATATATATATATGTATATATATATATATATATATATATATATATATATATATATATATATATATATATATATATATATATATATATATATATATATATATATATATTCTTTTTTTTTTTCATACTTTGTCGCTGTCTCCCGCGTTTGCGAGGTAGCGCAAGGAAACAGACGAAAGAAATGGCCCAACCCCCCCCCCCCCATACACATGTACATACGTCCACACACGCAAATATACATACCTACACAGCCTTCCATGGTTTACCCCAGACGCTTCACATGCCTTGATTCAATCCACTGACAGCACGTCAACCCCTGTATACCACATCGCTCCAATTCACTCTATTCCTTGCCCTCCTTTCACCCTCCTGCATGTTCAGGCCCCGATCACACAAAATCTTTTTCACTCCATCTTTCCACCTCCAATTTGGTCTCCCTCTTCTCCTCGTTCCCTCCACCTCCGACACATATATCCTCTTGGTCAATCTTTCCTCACTCATTCTCTCCATGTGCCCAAACCATTTCAAAACACCCTCTTGTGCTCTCTCAACCACGCTCTTTTTATTTCCACACATCTCTCTTACCCTTACGTTACTTACTCGATCAAACCACCTCACACCACACATTGTCCTCAAACATCTCATTTCCAGCACATCCATCCTCCTGCGCACATCTCTATCCATAGCCCACGCCTCGCAACCATACAACATTGTTGGAACGACTATTCCTTCAAACATACCCATTTTTGCTTTCCGAGATAATGTTCTCGACTTCCACACATTTTTCAAGGCTCCCAAAATTTTCGCCCCCACCCCCACCCTATGATCCACTTCCGCTTCCATGGTTCCATCCGCTGACAGATCCACTCCCAGATATCTAAAACACTTCACTTCCTCCTCCATTCAAACTCACCTCCCAATTGACTTGACCCTCACCCCTACTGTACCTAATAACCTTGCTCTTATTCACATTTACTCTTAACTTTCTTCTTCCACACACTTTACCAAACTCAGTCACCAGCTTCTGCAGTTTCTCACATGAATCAGCCACCAGCGCTGTATCATCAGCGAACAACAACTGACTCACTTCCCAAGCTCTCTCATCCCCAACAGACTTCATACTTGCCCCTCTTTCCAGGACTCTTGCATTTACCTCCCTAACAACCCCATCCATAAACAAATTAAACAACCATGGAGACATCACACACCCCTGCCGCAAACCTACATTCACTGAGAACCAATCACTTTCCTCTCTTCCTACACGTACACATGCCTTACATCCTCGATAAAAACTTTTCACTGCTTCTAACAACTTGCCTCCCACACCATATATTCTTAATACCTTCCACAGAGCATCCCTATCAACTCTATCATATGCCTTCTCCAGATCCATAAATGCTACATACAAATCCATTTGCTTTTCTAAGTATTTCTCACATACATTCTTCAAAGCAAACACCTGATCCACACATCCTCTACCACTTCTGAAACCGCACTGCTCTTCCCCAATCTGATGCTCTGTACATGCCTTCACCCTCTCAATCAATACCCTCCCATATAATTTACCAGGAATACTCAACAAACTTATACCTCTGTAATTTGAGCACTCACTCTTATCCCCTTTGCCTTTGTACAATGGCACTATGCACGCATTCCGCCAATCCTCAGGCACCTCACCATGAGTCATACATACATTAAATAACCTTACCAACCAGTCAACAATACAGTCACCCCCCTTTTTAATAAATTCCACTGCAATACCATCCAAACCTGTGTGAATAAATTGTACATTTCCTTTTCCATAGCCAGAGGTTGAACCATTATGTGACATTCTTTTTTTTCATTCATTTCAATCTAAAAGTTTGTTTTCTAAATTGTTTCTTACATTTTTCATATGTATATATATGTATGTGTGTGTGTGTGTGTGTGTGTATGTGCGTATGTGTGTGTATGTGTGTGTGTGTGTATATGTATATATATATGTATATTATCCCTGGGGATAGGGGTGAAAGAATACTTCCCACGTATTCCTCGCGTGTCGTAGAAAGCGACTAGAGGGGACGGGAGCGGGGGGCCGGAAATCCTCCCCTCCTTGTATAACTTTCTAAAATGGGAAACAGATATATATATATATATATATATATATATATATATATATATATATATATATATATATATATTCATATTTTATATTTATTATACTTTGTCGCTCCCTCCCGCGTTTGCGAGGTAGCGCAAGGAAACAGACGAAAGAAATGGCCCAACCCCCCCAATACACATGTATATACATACGTCCACACACGCAAATATACACACCTACACAGCTTTCCATGGTTTACCCCAGACGTTTCACATGCCTTGATTCAATCCACCGACAGCACGTCAACCACGGTATAGCACATAGCTCCAATTTACTCTATTCCTTGCCCTCCTTTCACCCTCCTGCATGTTCAGGCCCCGATCACAAAAATCTTTTTCACTCCATCTTTCCACCTCCAACTTGGTCTCCCTCTTCTCCTCGTTCCCTCCACCTCCGACACATATATCCTCTTGGTCAATCTTTCCTCACTCATTCTCTCCATGTGCCCAAACCACTTCAAAACACACTCTTCTGCTCTCTCAACCACGCTGTTTTTATTTCCACACATCTCTCTCACCCTTACGTTACTCACTCGATCAAACCACCTCACACCACATATTGTCCTCAAACATCTCATTTCCAGCACATCCATCCTCCTGCGCACAACTCTATCCATAGCCCACGCCTCGCAACCATACAACATTGTTGAAACTACTATTCCTTCAAACATACCCATTTTTGCTTTCCGAGATAATGTTCTCGAGTTCCACACATTCTTCAAAGCCCCCAGAATTTTCACCCCCTCCCCCACCCTATGATCCACTTCCGCTTCCATGGTTCCATCCGCTGCCAGATCCACTCCCAGATATCTAAAACACTTCACTTCCTCCAGTATTTCTCCATTCAAACTCACCTCCCAATTGACTTGACCCTCAACCCTACTATACCTAATAACCTTGCTCTTATTCACATTTACTCTTAACTTTCTTCTTCCACACACTTTACCAAACTCAGTCACCAGCTTCTGCAGTTTCTTACATGAATCAGCCACCAGCGCTGTATCATCAGCGAACAACAACTGACTCACTTCCCAAGCTCTCTCATCCCTAACAGACTTCATACTTGCCCCTCTTTCCAAAACTCTTGCATTTACCTCCCTAACAACCCCATCCATAAACAAATTAAACAACCATGGAGACATCACACACCCCTGCCGCAAACCTACATTCACTGAGAACCAATCACTTTCCTCTCTTCCTACACGTACACAAGCCTTACATCCTCGATAAAAACTTTTCAATGCTTCTAACAACTTTCCACCCACACCATATATTCTTAATACCTTCCACAGAGCATCTCTATCAACACTATCATATGCCTTCTCCAGATCCATAAATGCTACATACAAATCCATTTGCTTTTCTAAGTATTTCTCACATACATTCTTCAAAGCAAACACCTGATCCACACATCCTCTACCACTTCTGAAACCACACTGCTCTTCCCCAATCTGATGCTCTGTACATGCCTTCATCCTCTCAATCAATATCCTACCATATAATTTACAAGGAATACTCAACAAACTTATACCTCTGTAATTTGAGCACTCACTCTTATCCCCTTTGCCTTTGTATAATGGCACTAAGCACTCATTCCGCCAATCCTCAGGGACATCACCATGAGTTATACATACATTAAATAACCTTACGAACCAGTCAACAATACAGTCACCCACTTTTTTAATAAATTCCACTGCAATACCATCCAAACCTGCTGCGTTGCCGGCTTTCATCTTCCGCAAAGCTTTCACTACCTCTTCTCTGTTTACCAAATCATTTTCCCTAACCCTCTCATTTTGCACACCACCTCGACCAAAACACCCTATATCTGCCACTCTATCATCAAACACATTCAACAAACATTCAAAATACTCACTCCATCTCCTTCTCACATCACCACTACTTGTTATCACCTCCCCATTTGCGCCCTTCACTGAAGTTCCCATTTTCTCCCTTGTCTTACGCACTTTATTTACCTTTTTCCAGAACATCTTTTTATTCTCCCTAAAATTTAATGATACTCTCTCACCCCAACTCTCATTTGCCCTTTTTTTCGCCTCTTGCACCTTTCTCTTGACCTCCTGTCTCTTTCTTTTATACATCTCCCACTCAATTGCATTTTTTCCCTGCAAAAATCGTCCAAATGCCTCTCTCTTCTCTTTCACTAATACTCTTACTTCTTCATCCCACCACTCACTACACTTTCTAATCAACCCACCTCCCACTCTTCTCATGCCACAAGCATCTTTTGCGCAATCCATCACTGATTCCCTAAATACATCCCATTCCTCCCCCACTCCCCTTACTTCCATTGTTCTCACCTTTTTCCATTCTGTACTCAGTCTCTCCTGGTACTTCCTCACACAGGTCTCCTTCCCAAGCTCACTTACTCTCACCACCCTCTTCACCCCAACATTCACTCTTCTTTTCTGAAAACCCATACAAATCTTCACCTTTGCCTCCACAAGATAATGATCAGACATCCCTCCAGTTGCACCTCTCAGCACATTAACATCCAAAAGTCTCTCTTTCGCACGCCTGTCAATTAACACGTAATCCAATAACGCTCTCTGGCCATCTCTCCTACTTACATAAGTATACTTATGTATATCTCGCTTTTTAAACCAGGTATTCCCAATCATCAGTCCTTTTTCAGCACATAAATCTACAAGCTCTTCACCATTTCCATTTACAACACTGAACACCCCATGTATACCAATTATTCCCTCAACTGCCACATTACTCACCTTTGCATTCAAATCACTCATCACTATGACCCGGTCTCGTGCATCAAAACCACTAACACACTCATTCAGCTGCTCCCAAAACACTTGCCTCTCATGATCTTTCTTCTCATGCCCAGGTGTATATGCACCAACAATCACCCACCTCTCTCCATCAACTTTCAGTTTTACCCATATCAATCGAGAATTTACTTTCTTACATTCTATCACATACTCCCAAAACTCCTTTTTCAGGAGTATTACTACTCCTTCCCTTGCTCTTGTCCTCTCACTAACCCCTGACTTTACTCCCCAGACATTCCCAAACCACTCTTCCCTTTTACCCTTGAGCTTCGTTTCACTCAGAGCCAAAACATCCAGGTTCCTTTCCTCAAACATATTACCTATCTCTCCTTTTTTCACATCTTGGTTACATCCACACACATTTAGGCACCCCACTCTGAGCCTTCGAGGAGGATGAGCACTCCCCGCGTGACTCCTTCTTCTGTTTCCCGTTTTAGAAAGTTAATACAAGGAGGGGAGGATTTCTGGCCCCCCGCTCCCGTCCCCTCTAGTCGCTTTCTACGACACGCGAGGAATACGTGGGAAGTATTCTTTCACCCCTATCCCCAGGGATAATATACATATATATATACATATACACACACACACACATACACATACACACGCACATATACACACACACACACATACATATATATACATATGAAAAATGTGAGAAACAATTTAGAAAACTGAAACTTCTAGCTTGAAATGAATGAAAAAAAAAAAATGAATGTCACATATTAGTTCAACCTCTGGCTATGGAAAAATGAAATGTATAATTTATTTACACAAACGTCAATAATAGTTCTCATCAATTTACCACTGTATCAATAAGCTTTAATATAAATATATATATATTTATATATATATAAATATATATATATTTATATATATATATATATATATATATATATATATATATATATATATATATATATATATATATATATATATATATATATATATATATATATATATATATATATATATATATATATATATATATATATATATATATATATAAATATATATATATATATATATATATATATATATATATATATATATATATATATATATATATATATATATATATATATATATATATATATATATATATATATATATATATATATATATATATATATATATATATATATATATATATATATATATATATATATATATATATATATATATATATATATATATATATATATATATATATAAATATATATATATATATATGTGTATATATGTGTATATATAATATATATATATATATATATATATATATATATATATATATATATATATATATATATATATATATACCTGTGGAAGGTATTAAGAATATATGGTGTGGGAGGCAAGTTGTTAGAAGCAGTGAAAAGTTTTTATCGAGGATGTAAGGCATGTGTACATGTAGGAAGAGAGGAAAGTGATTGGTTCTCAGTGAATTTAGGTTTGTGGCAGGGGTGTGTGCTGTCTCCATGGTTGTTTAATTTGTTTATGGATGGGGTTGTTAGGGAGGTAAATGCTAGAGTTTTGGAAAAAGAATATATATATGTATGTATATATGATAGGGGATTAAGAATACATCCCACGAATTCCCTGCGTGTCGTAGAAGGCGACTAAAAGGGGAGGGAGCGGGGGGCTGGAAATCCTCCCCTCTCTCTTTTTTTTTTTTTTTTTTTTTTTTTTTTTTTTTGATTTTCCAAAAGAAGGAACAGAGGGGGCCAGGTGAGGATAATCCAAAAAAGGCCCAGTCCTCTGTTCTTAACGCTACCTCGCTATCGCGGGAAATGGCGAATAGTATGAAAAAAAAAAAAAAAAAAAAAATATATATATATATATATATATATATATATATATATATATATATATATATATATATATATATATATATATATATATATATATATATATATATATATATATATATATATATATATATATATATATATATATATATATATATATATATATGGTTTGGGAATGTCTTGGGAGTAAAGTCAGGGGTTAGTGAGAGGACAAGAGCAAGGGAAGGAGTAGCAGTACTCCTGAAACAGGAGTTGTGGGAGTATGTGATAGAATGTAAGAAAGTAAATTCTCGATTAATATGTGTAAAACTGAAAGTTGACGAAGAGAGATTGGTGATTATTGGTGCATATGCACCTGGGCATGAGAAGAAACATCATGAGAGGCAAGTGTTTTGGGAGCAGCTGAATAAGTGTGTTAGTGGTTTTGTTGCACGAGACCGGGTTATAGTGATGGGTGATTTGAATGCAAAGGTGAGTAATGTGGCATTTGAGGGAATAATTGGTATGCATGGGGTGTTCAGTGTTGTAAATGGAAATGGTGAAGAGCTTGTTGGTTTATGTGCTGAAAAATGACTGGTGATTGGGAATACATGGTTTAAAAATCGAGATATACATAAGTATACGTATGTAAGTAGGAGAGATGGCCAGAGAGCGTTATTGGATTACGTGTTAATTGACAGGCGCGCGAAAGAGAGACTTCTGGATGTTAATGTGCTGAGAGGTGCAACTGGAGGAATGTCTGATCATTATCTTGTGGAGGCTAAGGTGAAGATTTGTATGGCTTTTCAGAAAAGAAGAGTGAATGTTGGGGTGAAGAGGGTGGTGAGAGTAAGTGAGCTTGGGAAGGAGACTTGTGTGAGGAAGTACCAGGAGAGACTGAGTACAGAATGGAAAAAGGTGAGAACAATGGAAGTAAGGGGAGTTTGGGAGGAATGGGATGTATTTAGGGAATCAGTGATGGATTGCGCAAAAGATGCTTGTGCCATGAGAAGAGTGGGAGTTGGGTTGATTAGAAAGGGTAATGAGTGGTGGAATGAAGAAGCAAGATTATTAGTGAAAGAGAAGAGAGAGGCATTTGGACGATTTTTGTAGGGAAAAAATGCAATTGAGTGGGAGATGTATAAAAGAAGGAGACAGGAGGTCAAGAGAAAGGTGCAAGAGGTGAAAAAGAGGGCAAATGAGAGTTGGGGTGAGAGAGTATCATTAAATTTTAGGGAGAATAAAAAGATGTTCTGGAAGGAGGTAAATAAAGTGCGTAAGACAAGGGAGCAAATGGGAACTTCAATGAAGGGCGCAAATGGGGAGGTGATAACAAGTAGTGGTAATGTGAGAAGGAGATGGAGAGAGTATTTTGAAGGTTTGTTGAATATGTTTGATGATAGAGTGGCAGATATAGGGTGTTTTGGGCGAGATGGTGTGCAAAGTGAGAGGGTTAGGGAAAATTATTTGGTAAACAGAGAAGAGGTAGTAAAAGCTTTGCGGAAGATGAAAGCCGGCAAGTTTGGATGGTATTGTAGTGGAATTTATTGAAAAAGTGGGTGACTGTATTGTTGACTGGTTGGTAAGGTTATTTAATGTATGTATGACTCATGGTGAGGTGCCTGAGGATTGGCGGAATGCGTGCATAGTGCCATTGTACAAAGGCAAAGGGGATAAGAGTGAGTGCTCAAATTACAGAGGTATAAGTTTGTTGATTATTCCTGATAAATTATATGGGAGGGTATTCATTGAGAGGGTGAAGGCATGTACAGAGCATCAGATTGGGGAAGAGCAGTGTGGTTTCAGAAGTGGTAGAGGATGTGTGGATCATGTGTTTGCTTTGAAGAATGTATGTGAGAAATACTTTGAAAAGCAAATGGATTTGTATGTAGCATTTATGGATCTGGAGAAGGCATATGATAGAGTTGATAGAGATGCTCTGAGGAAGGTATTAAGAATATATGGTGTGTGAGGCAAGTTGTTAGAAGCATTGAAAAGTTTTTATCGAGGATGTAAGACATGCGTACGTGTAGGAAGAGAGGAAAGTTATTGGTTCTCAGTGAATATAGGTTTGCGGCAGGGGTGTGTGATGTCTCCATGGTTGTTTAATTTGTTTATGGATGGGGTTGTTAGGGAGGTGAATGCAAGAGTTTTGGAAAGAGGGGCAAGTATGTAGTCTGTTGTGGATGAGGGAGCTTGGGAAGTGAGTCAGTTGTTGTTCGCTGATGATACAACGCTGGTGGCTGATTGATGTGAGAAACTGCAGAAGCTGGTGATTGAGTTTGGTAAAGTGTGTGAAAGAAGAAAGTTAAGAGTAAATATGAATAAGTGCAAGGTTATTAGGTACAGTAGGGTTGAGGATTAAGTCAATTGGGAGGTAAGTTTGAATGGAAAAATTTGGAGGAAGTAAAGTATTTTAGATATCTGGGAGTGGATCTGGAAACGGATGGAACCATGGAAGCGGAAGTGGATCATAGGGTTGGGGAGGGGGCGAAAATCCTGGGAGTCTTGAAGAATGTTTGGAAGTTGAGAACATTATCTCGGAAAGCAAAAATGGGTATGTTTGAAGGAATAGTAGTTCCAACAATGTTGTTTGGTTGCGAGGCGTGGGCTATGGATAGAGTTGTGCGCAGGAGGATGGATGTGCTGGAAATGAGATGTTTCAAGCCAATGTGTGGTGTGAGGTGGTTTGATCGAGTAAGTAACGTAAGGGTAAGAGAGATGTGTGGAAATAAAAAAAAGCGTGGTTGAGAGAGCAGAGGAGGGTGTTTTGAAATGGTTTCAGCACATGGAGAGAATGAGTGAGAAAAGATTGTCCAAGAGGATATATGTCTCGGAGGTGGAGGGAACGAGGAGAAGTGGGAGAACAAATTGGGGGTGGAAAGGTGGAGTGAAAAAGATTTTGTTTGATCGGGGCCTGAACATGCAGGAGGGTGAAAGGAGGGCAAGGAATAGAGTGAATATGATCGATGTCGTATACCGGGGTTGACATGCTGTCAGTGGGTTGAATCAGGGCATGTGAAGCGTCTGGGGTAAACCATGGAAAGCTGTGTAGGTATGTATATTTGCGTGTGTGGGCGTATTTATATACATGTGTATGGGGTGGGTTGGGCCATTTCATTCGTCTGTTTCCTTGCGCTACCTCGCAAACGCGGGAGACAGCGACAAAACAAGAAAAAAAAAAATATTTTTTTTTTTTTTTTTTGCTTTGTCGCTGTCTCCCGCGTTTGCGAGGTAGCGCAAGGAAAGAGACGAAAGAAATGGCCCAACCCACCCCCGTACACATTCCTTGATTCAATCCACTGACAGCACGTCAACCAAGGTATACCACATCGATCCAATTCACTCTATTCTTTGCCCTCCTTTCACCCTCCTGCATGTTCAGGCCCCGATCACACAAAATCTTTTTCACTCCATCTTTCCACCTCCAATTTGGTCTCCCTCTTCTCCTCGTTCCCTCCACCTCCGACACATATATCCTCTTGGTCAATCTTTCCTCACTCATTCTCTCCATGTGACCAAACCATTTCAAAACACCCTCTTCTGCTCTCTCAACCACGCTCTTTTTATTTCCACACATCTCTCTTACCCTTACGTTACTTACTCGATCAAACCACCTCACACCACACATTGTCCTCAAACATCTCATTTCCAGCACATCCATCCTCATGCGCACAACTCTATCCATAGTCCACGCCTCGCAACCATACAACATTGTTGGAACCACTATTCCTTCAAACATACCCATTTTTGCTTTCCGAGATAATGTTCTCGACTTCCACTCATTCTTCAAGGCTCCCAGAATTTTCGCCCCCTCCCCCACCCTATGATCCACTTCCGCTTCCATGGTTCCATCCACTGCCAGATCCACTCCCATATATCTAAAACACTTCACTTCCTCCAGTTTTTCTCCATTCAAACTCACCTCCCAATTGAATTGACCCTCAACCCTACTGTACCTAATAACCTTGCTCTTATTCACATTTACTCTTAACTTTCTTCTTTCACACACTTTACCAAACTCAGTCACCAGCTTCTGCAGTTTCTCATATGAATCAGCCACCAGCGCTCTATCATCAGCGAACAACAACTGACTCACTTCCCAAGCTCTCTCATCCCCAACAGACTTCATACTTGCCCCTCTTTCCAAAACTCTTTCATTCACCTCCCTAACAACCCCATCCATAAACAAATTAAAAAACCATGGAGACATCACACACCCCTGCCGCAAACCTACATTCACTGAGAACCAATCACTTTCCTCTCCTCCTACACGTACACATGCCTTACATCCTTGATGAAAAACTTTTCACTGCTTCTAACAACTTGCCTCCCACACCATATATTCTTAATACCTTACACAGAGT
Organism: Panulirus ornatus; assembly: GCF_036320965.1. NCBI lineage: Eukaryota > Metazoa > Arthropoda > Malacostraca > Decapoda > Palinuridae > Panulirus > Panulirus ornatus. Next base: position 14,305,443 of record NC_092241.1, read on the forward strand.
ATCTCTATGAACTCTATCATATGCCTTCTCCAGATCCATAAATGCTACATACAAATCCATTTGCTTTTCTAAGTATTTCTCACATACATTCTTCAAAGCGAACACCTGATCCACACATCCTTTACCTCTTCTGAAACCACACTGCTCTTCCCGAATCTGATGCTCTGTACATGCCTTCACCCTCTCAATCAATACCCTCTCATATAATTTGCCAGGAATACTCAACAAACTTATACCTCTGTAATTTGAGCACTCACTCTTATCCCCTTTGCCTTGTACAATGGCACCATGCACGCATTCCGCCAATCCTCAGGCACCTCACCATGAGTCATACATACATTAAATAATGTTACCAACCAGTCAACAATACAGTCATCCCCTTTTTTTAATAAATTCCACTGCAATACCATCCAAACCTGCTGCCTTGCCGGCTTTCATCTTCCGCAAAGCTTTTACTACCTCTTCTCTGTTTACCAACTCTTTTTCCCTAACCCTCACACTTTGCACACCACCTCGACCCAAACACCATATATCTGCCACTCTATCATCAAACACATCCAACAAACCTTGAAAATACTCACTCCATCTCCTTCTCAAATCACCACTACTTGTTATCACCTCCCAATTTGCGCCCTTCACTGAAGTTCCCATTTGCTCCCTTGTCTTACCCACTTTATTTACCTCCTTCCAGAACATCTTTTTATTCTCCCTAAAATTTAATGATACTCTCTCACCCCAACTCTCATTTGCCCTTTTTTTCACCTCTTGCACCTTTCTCTTGACCTCCTGTCTCTTTCTTTTATACGTCTCCCACTCAATTGCATTTTTTCCCTGCAAAAATCGTCCAAATGCCTCTCTCTTCTCTTTCACTAATACTCTTACTTCTTCATCCCACCACTCACTACCCTTTCTAATCAACCCACCTCCCACTCTTCTCATGCCACAAGCATCTTTTGCGCAATCCATCACTGATTCCCTAAATACATCCCATTCCTCCCCCACTCCCCTTACTTCCATTGTTCTCACCTTTTTCCATTCTGTACTCAGTCTCTCCTGGTACTTCCTCACACAAGTCTCCTTCCCAAGCTCACTTACTCTCACCACCCTCTTCACCCCAACATTCACTCTTCTTTTCTGAAAAGCCATACAAATCTTCACCTTAGCCTCCACAAGATAATGATCAGACATCCCTCCAGTTGCACCTCTCAGCACATTAACATCCAAAAGTCTCTCTTTCGCGCGTCTGTCAATTAACACGTAATCCAATAACGCTCTCTGGCCATCTCTCCTACTTACATAAGTATACTTATGTATATCCCGCTTTTTACACCAGGTATTCCCAATCATCAGTCCTTTTTCAGCACATAAATCTACAAGCTCTTCACCATTTCCATTTACAACACTGAATACCCCATGTATACCAATTATTCGATCAACTGCCACATTACTCACCTTTGCATTCAAATCACCCAACACTATAACCCGGTCTCGTGCATCAAAACCACTAACACACTCATTCAGCTGCTCCCAAAACACTTGCCTCTCATGATCTATATATATATATATATATATATATATATATATATATATATATATATATATATATATATATATATATATATATATATATATATATATATATATATATATATATATATATTATATATCATTTTCATTCATTTCAAGCTAAAAGTTTGTTTCTAAATTGTTCTTACATTTTTCATATGTATATATATGTATGTGTGTGTGTGTGTGTGTATGTGCATATGTGTGTGTGTGTGTGTGTGTGTGTGTATGTGTATATATATGTATATTATCCCTGGGGATAGGGGTGAAAGAATACTTCCCACGTATTCCTCGCGTGTCGTAGAAAGCGACTAGAGGGGACGGGAGCGGGGGGCCGGAAATCCTCCCCTCCTTGTATTAACTTTCTAAAATGGGAAACAGAAGAAGGAGTCACGCGGGGAGTGATCATCCTCCTCGAAGGCTCAGAGTGGGGTGCCTAAATGTGTGTGGATGTAACCAAGATGTGAAAAAAGGAGAGATAGGTAGTATGTTTGAGGAAAGGAACCTGGATGTTTTGGCTCTGAGTGAAACGAAGCTCAAGGGTAAAGGGGAAGAGTGGTTTGGAAATGTCTGGGGAGTGAAGTCAGGGGTTAGTGAGAGGACAAGAGCAAGGGAAGGAGTAGCAATACTCCTGAAACAGGAGTTGTGGGAGTATGTGATAGAATGTAAGAAAGTAAATTCTCGATTAATATGGGTAAAATTGAAAGTTGATGGAGAGAGGTGGGTGATTATTGGTGCATATGCACCTGGGCATGAGAAGAAAGATCATGAGAGGCAAGTGTTTTGGGAGCAGCTAAATGAGTGTGTTAGCGGTTTTGATGCACGAGACCGGGTTATAGTGATGGGTGATTTGAATGCAAAGGTGAGTAATGTGGCAGTTGAGGGAATAATTGGTATACATGGGGTGTTCAGTGTTGTAAATGGAAATGGTGAAGAGCTTGTAGATTTATGTGCTGAAAAAGGACTGATGATTGGGAATACCTGGTTTAAAAAGCGAGATATACATAAGTATACTTATGTAAGTAGGAGAGATGGCCAGAGAGCGTTATTGGATTACGTGTTAATTGACAGGCGTGCGAAAGAGAGACTTTTGGATGTTAATGTGCTGAGAGGTGCAACTGGAGGGATGTCTGATCATTATCTTGTGGAGGCTAAGGTGAAGATTAGTATGGGTTTTCAGAAAAGAGGAGTGAATGTTGGGGTGAAGAAGGTGGTGAGAGTAAGTGAGCTTGGGAAGGAGACCTGTGTGGGGAAGTACCAGGAGAGACTGTGTACAGAATGGAAAAAGGTGAGAACAATGGAAGTAAGGGGAGTCGGGGAGGAATGGGATGTATTTAGGGAATCAGTGATGGATTGCGCAAAAGATGCTTGTGGCATGAGAAGAGTGGGAGGTGGGCTGTTTAGAAAGGGTAGTGAGTGGTGGGATGAAGAAGTAAGAGTATTAGTGAAAGAGAAGAGAGAGGCATTTGGACGATTTTTGCAGGGAAAAAATGCAATTGAGTGGGAGAAGTATAAAAGAAAGAGACAGGAGGTCAAGAGAAAGGTGCAAGAGGTGAAAAAAAGGGCAAATGAGAGTTGGGGTGAGAGACTATCAGTAAATTTTAGGGAGAATAAAAAGATGTTCTGGAAGGAGGTAAATAGGGTGCGTAAGACAAGGGAGCAAATGGGAACTTCAGTGAAGGGCGTAAATGGGGAGGTGATAACAAGTAGCGGTGATGTGAGAAGGAGATGGAATGAGTATTTTGAAGGTTTGTTGAATGTGTCTGATGACAGAGTGGCAGATATAGGGTGTTTTGGTCGAGGTGGTGTGCAAAGTGAGAGGGTTAGGGAAAATGATTTGGTAAACAGAGAAGAGGTAGTAAAAGCTTTGCGGAAGATGAAAGCCGGCAAGGCAGCAGGTTTGGATGGTATTGCAGTGGAATTTATTAAGAAAGGGGGTGACTGTATTGTTGACTGGTTGGTAAGGTTATTTAATGTATGTATGACTCATGGTGAGGTGCCTGAGGATTGGCGGAATGCGTGCATAGTGCCATTGTACAAAGGCAAAGGGGAAAAGAGTGAGTGCTCAAATTACAGAGGTATAAGTTTGTTGAGTATTCCTGGTAAATTATATGGGAGGGTATTGATTGAGAGGGTGAAGGCATGTACAGAGCATCAGATTGGGGAAGAGTAGTGCGGTTTCAGAAGTGGTAGAGGATGTGTGGATCAGGTGTTTGCTTTGAAGAATGTATGTGAGAAATACTTAGAAAAGCAAATGGATTTGTATGTAGCATTTATGGATCTGGAGAAGGCATATGATAGAGTTGATAGAGATGCTCTGTGGAAGGTATTAAGAATATATGGTGTGGGAGGCAAGTTGTTAGAAGCAGTGAAAAGTTTTTATCGAGGATGTAAGGCATGTGTACGTGTAGGAAGAGAGGAAAGTGATTGGTTCTCAGTGAATGTAGGTTTGCGGCAGGGGTGTGTGATGTCTCCATGGTTGTTTAATTTGTTTATGGATGGGGTTGTAAGGGAGGTAAATGCAAGAGTCCTGGAAAGAGGGGCAAGTATGAAGTCTGTTGGGGATGAGAGAGCTTGGGAAGTGAGTCAATTGTTGTTCGCTGATGATACAGCGCTGGTGGCTGATTCATGTGAGAAACTGCAGAAGCTGGTGACTGAGTTTGGTAAAGTGTGTGGAAGAAGAAAGTTGAGAGTAAATGTGAATAAGAGCAAGGTTATTAGGTACAGTAGGGGTGAGGGTCAAGTCAATTGGGAGGTGAGTTTGAATGGAGAAAAACTGGAGGAAGTGAAGTGTTTTAGATATCTGGGAGTGGATCTGTCAGCGGATGGAACCATGGAAGCGGAAGTGGATCATAGGGTGGGGGAGGGGGCGAAAATTTTGGGAGCCTTGAAAAATGTGTGGAAGTCGAGAACATTATCTCGGAAAGCAAAAATGGGTATGTTTGAGGGAATAGTGGTTCCAACAATGCTGTATGGTTGCGAGGCGTGGGCTATGGATAGAGATGTGCGCAGGAGGATGGATGTGCTGGAAATGAGATGTTTGAGGACAATGTGTGGTGTGAGGTGGTTTGATCGAGTAAGTAACGTAAGGGTAAGAGAGATGTGTGGAAATAAAAAGAGCGTGGTCGAGAGAGCAGAAGAGGGTGTTTTGAAATGGTTTGGGCACATGGAGAGAATGAGTGAGGAGAGATTGACCAAGAGGATATATGTGTCGGAGGTGGAGGGAACGAGGAGAAGAGGGAGACCAAATTGGAGGTGGAAAGATGGAGTGAAAAAGATTTTGTGTGATCGGGGCCTGAACATGCAGGAGGGTGAAAGGAGGGCAAGAAATAGAGTGAATTGGAGTCATGTGGTATACAGGGGTTGACGTGCTGTCAGTGGATTGAAGCAAGGCATGTGAAGCGTCTGGGGTAAACCATGGAAAGCTGTGTAGGTATGTATATTTGCGTGTGTGGACGTGTGTATGTACATGTGTATGGGGGGGGGGGGTTGGGCCATTTCTTTCGTCTGTTTCCTTGCGCTACCTCGCAAACGCGGGAGACAGCGACAAAGTATAAAAAAAAAAAAAAAAAAAAAAAAAAAAAAATATATATATATATATATATATATATATATATATATATATATATATATATATATATATATATATATATATTTATATATATATTATCCCTGGGGATAGGGAATTAAGAATACTTCCCACGTATTCCCTGCGTGTCGTAGAAGGCGACTAAAAGAGGAGTTAGCGTGGGGCTGGAAATCCTCCCCTCTCATTTTTTTTTTAATTTTCCAAAAGAAGGTACAGAGGGGGCCAGGTGAGGATATTCCAAAAATGGCCCAGTCCTATGTTCTTAACGCTACCTCGCTAACGCGGGAAATAGCGAATAGTTTAAAAGAAAGAATATATATATATATATATATATATATATATATATATATATATATATATATATATATATATATATATATATATTCATTTATTTACTTTTTATTCGCACTATACTTGATCGCCGTTTGCTACGTCACCGAGGTAGCGCCAGGAAACAGTGAAAGAATGACCATACATTCATATAGTCATGTATATGTACATAAACGCCCATGCCCTCAAATAAACGTACATATACAATTCAGCATATACACATATACATAGATGAAAATACGCATACACAGACATACATATACACAGACGTACATTTTCATGCATTCTTACCCTCATCCATTTCCAGGCGCTAACTCGCCCAAAAGGAAACGGGATGGCTACCCTTTGGTTCAGCGAGGAAGCGCCAGGAAAACTGACGAAAAAAGCCACCGTTCACACTCAATCTCCAGCTGTCATGTGTAATGGACCGATACCAAAGCTCCCTTTCCACATCTAGGCCCCACATGCATTTCCATGGTTTACCCTAGATGTTTCACATGTCCTGGTTCCGTTCACTAACAGCACATCTACACCGGTATATCATATCGTTCTAATTCACTCTATTCCTTGCATGCCTCTCTCCCTGCTGTATATTTAGACCCCGATCGCTGAGAATCTTTTTCACTGCATCCATCCAATTCTAATTTGATTTTTCGCTTCCCCTTGTTCCCTCCACCTCTGATGCAGAGATCCTCTTTGTCAACCCTTCTTCTCCCATTCTCTAAATATCTCTCTTACTCTTTCATTGCTTACTCGATCAAACCACCTCATGCCATATATTGTCATTAACAATTTCATTTCAAACACACGTACCTTCCTCCTTACAACCCCATGCTTCGCAGCAATATGATATTGTTGGAGCTACGAATCCTTGAAATATAACCAATTTTCCTCTAGGAGATAAGGTTTTCTCTTTCCACACATTCTTCATCGCTCCCAGAACTTTTTCCCCTCCCCCAACCTGCGACTTCCCTCCCGTTCCATGGTTTCACTCGCTGGTGAGTCCACTTCCAGATATCTAAATCACCCATTCCTACTAGGGGATGGAACGGGGGGAGTTGAAAAAAAAAAAAAAAATATATATATATATATATATATATATATATATATATATATATATATATATATATATATATATATATATATATATATATATATATATATATATATATATATATATATATATATATATATATATATAATATATATATATATATATATATATATATATATATATATATATATATATATATATATATATATATATATTATATATATATATATATATATATATATATATATATATATATATATATATATATATATATATATATATATATATATATATATATATATATATATATATATATATATATATATATATATATATATATATATATATATATATATATATATATATATATATATATATATATATATATATATATATATATATATATATATATATATATATATATATATATATATATATATATATATATATATATATATATATATATATATATATTATCCCTGGGGATAGGGGATTAAGAATACTTCCCACGTATTCCCTGCGTGTCGTAGAAGGCGACTAAAAGGGGAGGGAGCGGGGGGCTGGAAATCCTCCCCTCTCGTTTTTTTTTAATTTTCCAAAAGAAGGAACAGAGAATTGGGCCAGTCAAAGGCCCAGTCCTCTGTTCTTAATGCTACCTCGCTAACGCGGGAAATGGCGAATAGTTTAAAAGAAAGAAAGACTATATATATATATATATATATATATATATATATATATATATATATATATATATATATATATATATATATATATATATATATCTATATATATATATATATATATATATATATATATATATATATATATATATATATATATATATATATATATATATATATATATATATATATATATATATATATAATTATCATTTTTATTTTGCTTTGTCGCTGTCTCCCGCGTTTGCGAGGTAGCGCAAGGAAACAGACGAAAGAGATGGCCCAACCCACCCCCATACACAATGTATATACATACACGTCCACACACGCAAATATACATACCTATACATCTCAATGTACACATATATATACACACACAGACACATACATATATACCCATGCACACAATTCACACGGTCTGCACTTTATTCATTACCACCGCCACCTCGCCACACATGGAATACCATCCCCCTACCCACTCATGTGTGCGAGGTAGCACTAGGAAAAGACAACAAAGGCCCCATTCGTTCACACTCAGTCTCTGGCTGTCATGCAATAATGCCCGAAACCACAGCTCCCTTTCCACATCCAGGCCCCACAAAACTTTCCATGGTTTACCCCAGACGCGTCACATGCCCTGATTCAATCCACTGACAGCATGTCAACCCCGGTATACCACATCGATCCAATTCACTCTATTCCTTGCCCTCCTTTCACCCTCCTGCATGTTCAGGCCCCGATCACACAAAATCTTTTTCACTCCATCTTTCCACCTCCAATTTGCTCTCCCACTTCTCCTCGTTCCCTCCACCTCCGACACATATATCCTTTTGGTCAATCTTTCCTCTCTCATTCTCTTCCATGTGCCCAAACCATTTCAGAACACCCTCTTCTGCTCTCTCAACCACGCTCTTTTTATTTCCACACATCTCTCTTACCCTTACATTACTTACTCGATCAAACCACCTCACACCACACATTGTCCTCAAACATCTCATTTCCAGCACGTCCACCCTCCTGCTCACAACTCTATCCATAGCCCACACCTCGCAACCATACAACATTGTTGGAACCACTATTCCTTCAAACATACCCATTTTTGCTTTCCGAGATAATGTTCTCGACATCCTCACATTCTTCAAGGCTCCCAGGATTTGCGCCCCCTCCCCCACCCTATGATTCACTTCCGCTTCCATGGTTCCATCCGCTGCCATATCCACTCCCAGATATCTAAAACACTTTACTTCCTCCAGTTTTCCTCCATTCAAACTTACCTCCCAATTGACTTAACCCTCAACCCTACTGTACCTAATAACCTTGCTCTTATTCACATTTACTCTTAACTTTCTTCTTTCACACACTTTACCAAACTCAGTCACCAGCTTCTGCAGTTTCTCACATGAATCAGCCACCAGCGCTGTATCATCAGCGAACAACAACTGACTCACTTCCCAAGCTCTCTCATCCACAACAGACTACATACTTGCCCTTCTTTCCAAAACTCTTGCATTCACCTCCAAAACAACCCCATCCATAAACAAATTAAACAACCATGGAGACATCACACACCCTTGCCGCAAACCTACATTCACTGAGAACCAATCACTTTACTCTCTTCCTACACGTACACATGCCTTACATCCTCGATAAAAACCTTTCACTGCTTCTAACAACTTGCCTCCCACACCATATATTCTTAATGCCTTCTACAGAGCATCTCTATCAACTCTATCATATGCCTTCTCCAGATCCATAAATGCTACATACAGATCCATTTGCTTTTCTAAGTATTTCTCACATACATTCTTCAAAGCAAACACCTGATCCACACATCCTCTACCACTTCTGAAACCACACTGCTCCTCCCCAATCTGATACTCTGTACATGCCTTCACCCTCTCAATCAATACCCTCCCATATAATTTATCAGGAATACTCAACAAACTTATACCTCTGTAATTTGAGCACTCACTCTTATCCCCTTTGCCTTTGTACAATGGCACTATGCACGCATTCCGCCAATCCTCAGGCACCTCACCATGAGTCATACATACATTAAATAACCTTACCATCCAGTCAACAATACAGTCACTCCCTTTTTTAATAAATTCCACTGCAATACCATCCAAACCTGCTGCCTTGCCGGCTTTCATCTTCCGCAAAGCTTTTACTACCTCTTCTCTGTTTACCAAATCATTTTCCCTAACCCTCTCTCTTTGCACACCACCTCGACCAAAACACCCTATATCTGCCACTCTATCATCAAACACATTCAATAAACCTTCAAAATACTCACCCCATCTCCTTCTCACATCACCACTACTTGTTATCACCTCCCTCCTCTTTCTTTTATACATCTCGAACTCAATTGCATTTCTTCCCTGCAAAAATCGTCCAAATGCCTCTCTCTTCTCTTTCACTAATAATCTTACTTCTTCATCCCACCACTCAATACCCTTTCTAATCTGCCCACCTCCCACTCTTCTCATGCTACAAGCATCTTTTGCGCAATCCATCACTGATTCCCTAAATACATGCCATTCCTCCCCCACTCCCCTTACTTCCATTGTTCTCACCTTTTTCCATTCTGTACTCAGTGTCTGCTGGTACTTCCTCACACAAGTCTCCTTCCCAAGCTCACTTACTCTCACCACCCTCTTCACCCCAACATTCACTCTTCTTTTCTGAAAACCCATACAAATCTTCACCTTAGCCTCCACAAGATAATGATCAGACATCCCTCCAGTTGCACCTCTCAGCACATTAACATCCAAAAGTCTCTCTTTCGCGCGACTGTCAATTAACATCTAATCCAATAACGCTCTCTGGCCATCTCTCCTACTTACATACGTATACTTATGTATATCTCGCTTTTTAAACAAGGTATTCCCAATCACCAGTCCATTTTCAACACATAAATCTACAAGCTCTTCACCATTTCCATTTACAACACTGAACACCCCATGTATACCAATTATTCCCTCAACTGCCACATTACTCACCTTTGCATTCAAATCACCCATAACTATAACCCGCTCTCGTGCATCAAAACCACTAGGCCGCACAAAAGTTTCCATGGTTTACCCCAGACGTTTCACGTGCCATGATTCAATCCACTGACAACACGTCAACCGCGGAGCACCATATTGTTTCAATTCATTCTATTCCTTGCACGCCCTTCACCCTAATGTATGTTCAAGCCCGATAGCTGAAAATCTTTTTCACTCCATCCTTCTACCTCCAATATGGTGTCCCACTTCTCCTCGCTCTCTCTACCTCTGACACACATATCTTCTTTGTCAATCGTTCCTCGCTCATTTTCTCCATGTGACCAAACCATTTCAATACAACCTCTTCTGCTCTCTCAACCACACTCTCTTTATTACCAAACATCTCTCTTACCCTCTCATTATTTACTCGATTAAACTACCTCATGCCACGGAGTGTACTCAAACATTTCATTTCCAACACCTCCACCCTCTTCCGCACAAACCTTTTTATAGACCATGCCTGGAAAACATAACATTCTTGGATCCACTGTTCCTTCACACATACCCATTTTTGCTTTCCAAGGTAACGTTCTCGCCTTTCACACATTTTTCAGCGCTCGTATAACCTTCGCGCCCTCCCCTAATCTGTGACTCACTTCCGCTTCCTTGGTTTCATCCGCCGCTAAATCCACTCCAAGATATCTAAAACATTTCACTTCCTCCAGCTTTTCTTCCTTCAAACTTACCTCCCAATTTACTTGTCCCTCAACCCTACTGAACCTAATAACCTTGCTCTTATTTACATTTACTTTAAGTTTTCTTCTTTCACACACTTTACCAAACTCAGTCACCAGCTTCTGCATCAAGAGACTGTATACTTGCACCTCTTTCCAAATTTCATGCATTAACCTCCCTCAATGAACAAATTAAACAACAATAGAGACATCATGCACCCCTGCTGCAAACCGACGGTCACTGGGAACCAATCACTTTCCTCTCTTCCTACTCGTACACATGCCTTACATCCTTGGTAAAAACTTTTCACTGTTTCTAGCAACTTACCTTCCACACCATATACCATTAATAACCTTCACAGAGCATCTCAATCATCTCAATCATCCATAGATGCTCCATACAAATCCATCTGTTTTTCTAAGCATATCTCACATACATTCTTCAAAGCAAACACATGATCCACACATCCTCTACCATTTCTGAAACCACACTGCTCCTCCCCAATCTGATGCTCTGTACATGCCTTCACCCTCCCAATCAATACCCTCCCATATAATTTCCCAGAAATACTCAACAAACTTATAGCACTGTAATTTGAACACACCTTTATCCCCTTTGCCTTTGTGAAATGGCACTATGCTTGCATTCCGCCAATCCTAATGCACTTCACCTTGAACCATACATACACTGAATATCCTCATCAACCAGTCAACAATACAGTCATCCCCTTTTTTAATGAATTCCACTGCGACACCATCTAAACCCGACGGTTTGCCAGCTTTCATCTTTCGCAAAGCTTTCACTACCTCTTCTCTCTTTACCAAACCATTGTCCCTCACCCTCTCACTTCGCACAAGACCTCGACCAAAACACCCTGTATCTGCCACTCTATCATCAAACACATTCAACAAACCTTCAAAATACTCACTCCATCTCTTTCTCACAGAAGCACTACTTTTTATTACCTCCCTATTAACCCCGTTCACCGATTTTAGTATTTCTCCTCTTGTCTTACGCACTTTATTTACCTCCGTCCAAAACAACTTTTTATTTTCCCTAAAATTTAATGATACTCTTTCAACCCAACTCTCATTTGCCCTCTTTTTCACCTTTTGCACCTTTTCCTTGACCTCCTGCCTCTTTCTTTTATACATTTCCCAGTCATTCGTAATACTTCCTTGTAGAAACTGTCGAAACATATATCTCTTCTTTTTCACTAACGATCCTACTTCTTCATCCCACCACTGACTATCCTTTCTATTCTGCCCGATTCCCAGCTTTCTCATACCACAAGCATCTTTTGTGCAAGCCATCACTGCTCCCCTAAATATATCCCATTCCTCCCTCACTCCCCTTATGTCATTTTCTCTCACCATTTTCCATTCGTCACTAAATCTCTCCTGCTACTTCCTCATACAAGTCTCCTTCCCAGGCTCACTTACCTTCACCACTCTCTCATTGGTACCTATGCACCACGTCATGTGAAGAAAGATCATTAGAGGCAAGTGTTTTAGGTGCATCTGAGTGAGTCTTAGCAGCTTTGATGCTCAAGATGCTCAGGTGCTTGCTTTAAAGAATATATGTGAGAAATACATAAAAAAACAGATGGATTTGGGTGTAGCATATATGGATCTTGAGAAGGCATTTGATAGAGTTGATAGAGATGCTCTGTGGAAGGTATGAACGGTACGTTCTGTGAGAGGTAGGTTGCTAGAAGCAGTAAAAGATCTGTGTGTGAGTAGGAAGAGAGGATTGGTTCCCACTGAATGTCGGTTTGCAGCACGGGTGCGTGATGTATCCATGGTTGTATAATTTGTTCATGGATGGATTGTTATTGAGGTGAATACATGAGTTTTGGAGAGAGGGGCAAGTATGCAGTCTGTTGTGGATGAGAGGGCTTGGGAAGTGAGTCAGCAGTTGTTCGCTGATGATACATCGCTGGTGGCTGATTCGGGTAAGGAACTGCAGAGGTTGGTGACTGAGTTTGTTAAAGTGTGTGAAAGAAGAAAGTTGGGAGTAAATGTGAATAAGAGAAAAGTTAGTAGGTTCAGTATTGGTGAAGGACAAGTTAATTGGGACGTAAGTTTGAAGAGAAAAGCTGGGTGAAGTGAAGTGTTTTAGATATCTGGTGTTCGACTTAGCAGCGGATAAAACCATGGAAGTGGCAGTGGGTCACAGAGTGGGGGAGGGGGCGATGGTTCTGAGCGCGTTGAAGAATGTGTGGAAAGCGAGAACGTTATCTTGGAGAGCAGAAATGGGTATGTTTGAAGCAATATTGGTTCCAACAACGTTATATGTTTGCGAGGCGTGGGCTATCAAGAGGGTTGTGCGGAGGAGGGTGGATGTGTTGGAAATCAAATGTTTGAGGACAATGTGTTGTGTGAGGTGGTTTGATCAATTAAGTAATGAGAGGTTAAGAGAGATGTGTGGTAATAAAACGAGTGTGGTTGAGGGAGCAGAAGAGAGTGTGTTGAAATGGTTTTCGTCACATGGAGAGAATAAATGAGGAGAGATTGACAAAGAAGATATATGTGTCAGAGGTAGAAAAGATGCGAAGTGGGACACAAAATTGAAGGTGAAAGGATTGAGTGAAAAAGATTTTGAGCAATTGGGGCCTGAACATACAAGAGCGTTAAAGGCGTGCAATGAATAGAGTGAACTGGAACTATGTGGTATACCAGTGTCGACGTGTAGTCAATGGATTGAACCAGGGCATGTGAAGGGTCTGGGGTAAACCGTGTAAAGTTTTGTGGGTCCTAAATGTGGAAAGGGAGCTGTGGTTTCGAGGGATTACACATGACAGCTAGAGACTGAATGTGAAAGAATGTAGCCTCGTCTTTTCCTAGCGCTTCCTTGGGCAGAGATGGAGAGGAGAATGGATGAAGGCAGGAAGTTTGAATATGTACCTGTGTACATATATATATATATATATATATATATATATATATATATATATATATATATATATATATATATATATATATATATATATATATATATATATATATATATATATATATATATATATATATATATATATATATGTATTTTTTTTTTCATACTATTCGCCATTTCCCGCGATAGCGAGGTAGCGTTAAGAACAGAGGACTGGGCCTTTGAGGGAATACCCTCACCTGGCCCCCTTCTCTGTTCCTTCTTTTGGAAAAAAAAAAAAAAAAAAGAAAAAAAAAACGAGAGGGGAGGATTTCCAGCCCCCCTCTCCCTTCCCTTTTAGTCGCCTTCTACGACACGCAGGGAATACGTGGGAAGTATTCTTTCTCCCCTATATTTATTCATCTATTTTCCCTTCGTCGCTGGAAAGGGAGCTGTGGTTTCGAGGGATTACACATGACAGCTAGAGACTGAATGTGAAAGAATGTAGCCTCGTCTTTTCCTAGCGCTTCCTTGGGCGGAGATGGAGAGGAGAATGGATGAAGGCAGGAAGTTTGAATATGTACCTGTGTACATATATATATATATATATATATATATATATATATATATATATATATATATATATATATATATGTATTTTTTTTTTCATACTATTCGCCATTTCCCGCGATAGCGAGGTAGCGTTAAGAACAGAGGACTGGGCCTTTGAGGGAATACCCTCACCTGGCCCCCTTCTCTGTTCCTTCTTTTGGAAAAAAAAAAAAAAAAAGAAAAAAAAAACGAGAGGGGAGGATTTCCAGCCCCCCTCTCCCTTCCCTTTTAGTCGCCTTCTACGACACGCAGGGAATACGTGGGAAGTATTCTTTCTCCCCTATATTTATTCATCTATTTTCCCTTCGTCGCTGTCTCCCGCGTTTGCGAGGTAGCGCAAGGAAACAGACGAAAGAAATGGCCCAACCCACCCCCATACACATGTATATACATACACCCACACACGCAAATATACATACCTGCACAGCTTTCCATGGTTTACCCCAGACGCTTCACATGCCATGATTCAATCCATTGACAGCACGTCAACCCCGGTATACCACATCGATCCAATTCACTCTATTCCTTGCCCTCCTTTCACACTCCTGCATGTTCAGGCCCCGATCACACAAAATCTTTTTCACTCCATCTTTCCACCTCCAATTTGGTCTCCCACTTCTCGTCGTTCCCTCCACCTCCGACACATATATCCTCTTGGTCAATCTTTCCTCACTCATTCTCTCCATGTGCCCAAACCATTTTAAACACCCTCTTCTACTCTCTCAACCACGGT
>NC_092241.1:14320705-14344284 GCF_036320965.1 Panulirus ornatus
GCATCAGAGCGAGGAATTGGGTAAACTATGTGGTGCTGCCATTTCTGGTTTATGTAGTATAGGAGGCTGCTGAGAACGCTGTGCGGTGGTCCTGGTGTTGACATAACTAAATAGAGGATGACTGAGGAGAAACAGAAAGAATAGATATAGGGCTAAAATAGTGGTCATTATAGGCATGAATGTGTTGTATGCAGTAATACGATGTTAAGCCTAGCTAAGCTTAGTTCTGATCAGACACGTCCAAGTATTATCCCAGGTACAGCTACGGCAAGGCATGAGTTGTGCTGCTGAACTTTCGATCCTTGCCCGCCTATTTCGTCTCTTTCATGAATCCCGAACTTTCTTGGAAGCATACCCTAGCGATGTCTATCCTTAAGAAAGGAGACTTTTCTAGCCTCTCCAACTACCGACCATCACTCTCACTTTAGTAAAGACTTAATTTCACATTCTCCTTTTTCAGGTCACCAACATATTTTTCACGGTGCACTGTTTACTGATGATCTCTCTCGTGTGAATCATCGCTCGTCCTCTCCTCTCAGGAATATTGGTAAATCTTTTTGTCGCGACCGTCGACGGCTCCAAAGTGTTTGAGAGAGTTTGGCATAAGTTTTTCGCTTTCTAAGCTTCATTCGTTCGGCTTTTCTGCTTTCCTCTGTTTCTAATGTATTGCTTTCTTTCTGATCGATCCATTACAGTAGCCGTTGACGGGGAAATATCAACTTCGTACCTTGCCAACAATCTTCTTCCTTCATCTCTAACCGTATTCACTTTAACAACGATGATTTTACACAATGTATTTCAATTCGCTTTCCCTTCCGTTCTCACTTGCGCTTTCTCTCAAGATGCTGAACATATTTCCTATCTCACTTGAAAACTCTGTGGAATCATGGTATGGGGAAGCACTAACCTGGGTAAATCAAGTGAATCAAAAACTCAGTTCATCCATATACCTTTTTCTGAATCTCAGTTGTTTCCCATTGTTAAATTTCAAATTACTCTGATTCGAACACTGGAATAACATAACTATTTTGGGTGTTGGCCATAACCTCATCCTTCGCTGTATCGTGGAAACCCCACATACTGAATTATGGAATCAGCTTCCTCAAAACTGGGAGAGTCCTATAGTGCCGTGATTATTTTCCATGTGAGCCACCCTTCCATCTATACATAGCATCTCTTGCCCCTTGTACAGAGTAATCAATATTCGTATAACTGGGTTGGCTCTTCCCCCTTCTATCTCTTAACTCATGTCGAATCAGAAGTCTCCTGTCCTGGCAACTTTCCAGCTTTCACTTCCTTTATCCCTTTCCTTAATTTGACCATTCTTTCCCGTAAGTTGTCTGCATGTCTCCCTGCTCTTAGCTGCTGCTTCCCATAGATTCTGTGTGAATACCAGCCTGACGATGCTGATGCTTCATTCTCTCCTCGAATGATTTTCTTCCTTCTCTTGTCTTTGTCTCTTTCTTTAATGTCTCCACCTTTAGTAAAGTCTACAATCGCTTAGAATGTAGTAAAATCTTTAGTGTTTTTTTCTAATTTCAATTTTCTTTTATCCTAGAGCAAGTGTCGGCTTGTGCGAAGTTGACTATAAATTAGACGGGAAAAAAAAAGATTACTGCCAGGCTAAGATAAGGCAATACTACAAACAGGTGCCACTACTGAGCAACATTTTCAGAAGCAACAGCAGGAGTAGTAGCCAGTGTAGTAACAAAATTAGCAGCAGCAGCAGCGGCAGTAGCCGTAGATGTGGCTCATACACCACAGCGCCATATCTCGGCTGTGGAGCGTGTCAGATGGAATAGCTCCAAATGTCCCCAATAAAGTCCTAGTGGTCTTGCTTGCGCCTCTTGTTGTGTGTATATGTGCAGAGGCGAGTGGAGGGAAGGTGGTCCTGGACGACCAACGTTGGAAATTATGGGCCTCGTCGCCTTCCTTAGTCTCTCTCTCTCTCTCTCTCTCTCTCTCTCTCTCTCTCTCTCTCTCTCTCTCTCTCTCTCTCTCTCTCTCTCTCTCTCTCTCTCTCTCTCTCTCTCTCTCTCTCTCTCTCTCTCTCTCTCTCTCTCTCTCTCTCTCTCTCTCTCTCTCTCTCCCACTACTCCTGCCCACATGTCTTATCTGTTTCATCCTTCCCATCTCCCTCGACGCACCCTTTACCTCCCTTCGCCCTTCTCTCATCTCTCTTTCTTTAAGTGTACCCTCTTTCGCTCTTCTCTCTCCCCTGTTTTCCTTCCCTTGTCCCTCAGGATTCTCCCTCAACACAACACAACGTCACAACACACATCAGAGGCGGGCTAGGATGGGCGAGGTAAGGAGACGTAAATGGAATGACAGAATGAACTCGTCTTCTCGGAGAGACTTTGTGGTGAAAATGTGAGGAATACTTTTACGTTTGATCTTGAAACAGACGAGGTAAGATGTAAGAGGGAACATAAAAAGACTTTACTGGTAAGACAATGACAAGAGGAGGCGGTGGAGAACGTATTTACTTCACCGGTGAAAAACAGGAGAGGGAAGGTGCTGGAGGGAACTCTTACCTTTTTGATGATACACAACGAAATACAGCAGCTGCCAGAGTTCGCTTACTAGTAAGATACCGGTACTGGAAGAACTTTTTCGCAGATGACACACTATCGGAAATGATACGTGAAACACTGTTGCCTTGTTGATGTGAGGGGAAGAGGAGAGTGGTATTGGGGTTATCTTCCTGAGTGAAACACTGAGGAGCAAGGTGTTGCAGAAGTAAGATTTTGATTAAAAGAAATACGCATGTCACGGTGAAGAGTAACGCGGTAGGGAGAACTTATACCTTGCAAGTGAAGCAATGAGGTAAAACACTGAGGTGAAACGAAGCAATGATGTAAAACGAAGCACTGAGGTGAAACGAAGCACTGAGGTAGAACGAAGCAATGAGGTAAAACGAAGCAATGAGGTAAAACGAACCACTGGAAACACTTTTACCCCAGCTGAGCATAAGCAACGCTGGAGAGAGCGTTCACCTAGCAGGTGAGACACTACGCAGGTGAGATGGTGGAAAGAACGTCATACTTTGTGAGAGGCTAAATTATGGACAAAGCAAGAGAGAGCACTTTTGTCTTTCACTCAGAGATTGTACGAAAGTAGTTCACTATAACTGCGTCAGCTTTATCATTTTTTTAATCTTTCACACTCGGGATGTCGCTGCTCAGTATGGAGGGAGGCTACACCAAGGTATTGCCAGCAGGGCTGCCCACTTTGTAGGGCGACCACACCAGGGTACTGAACAGCCTGGCTCAATATCAGGGGGGACTACATCAGGGTATGCTGAGATGCAGCATACACTGCGCCGTCCATGAATCATTGCTGAGGAAAAATGTCCAAAAGACTAGGAGACAAATTTAATTTGTGGTTGTCATTTGCAGAGTAAACGACGTCTGCAGTGCTTCTTACCAAAGGAACGCCACGTCTCCACTTACTGGTAGATGTGGGTTCATTGTCTTTCGTTGAAGAAAGGAAACTAGGAAAAAAGTGACAAGTGCACTCAAGGTGCATGTAGTCTCAGGTACCAACTTAACTCAGTTCGCTAAACGTCTACGTGGGCAAGTGAACTACATGTTCAGGCCATAAGTACGTATGTTCTCACAACCAGAACACAACCCTCACCGAACGAAGTGGTTTTTCCCTACACTTCACTACTCCCTGCAGCTTTTGCCGCTTATACGCATATGTTGCAACTCCTGTGGCTTGGTATTCTATGGTATCATTACATGTTACCAAGGACTTGAGCATGTCACCCAACAAACTACACAACTTCCAGTTATTTATATTTCACAATTATCTCTAGTATTTACGGTAATAATCACCATGATGTGGTAGATATGTCCATATTCCAACAAAGCGTCATCGCATGAATTTATCTATCTCACGTTTCCTGCACCTCAATAACTAAATCGACCTCGGCAGACTTCATCATCACTCCTACTGTGAGGTCAGCATTAAGTTGTAAGATACTGATGCTGGCTACAAAACATCCTCTGTAGGAACATTATCATTAGTCCGTATCTCCCACACATGCACTACAGAGCATCATATCTTACCGTATCTCCCACACATGTCCTACAGTATATCATACCCTACTGTATCTCCCACACATGTCCTAAAGTGTATCATACCCTAACGTATCTCCCGCACATGTCCTACAATGCATCATCCCCTGCCGTATCTCCCACACATGTCTTATATTGTATCATCTAACGCATCTCCCACACATATCCTAGAGTGTATCATACCCTACCGTATCTCCCACACATGTCCTACAGTGTATCATCTCCCACCGTATCTCTTACACATGTCCCACAGTGTATCATACCCAACCGCATCTCCAACACAATGTCCTACAGTGTATCATATCTTACCGTATCTCCCAAACATGTCCAACAGTATATCATACCCAACCGTATCTCCCACACATGTTCTACAATGTATTATACCCTACTGTATCTCCCACACATGTCCTACAGTGTGTCATACCCTACCGTATCTCCCACACATGTCCTACAGTGAATCATCTCCTACCGTATTTCTTACAAATGTCCCACAGTGTATCATACCCTGCCGTATCTCCCACACATGTCCTACAGTGCATTATACCCTACCGTATCTCCCACACATGTTCTAAAGTGTATCATACCCTACCGTATCTCCCAAACATGTCCTACAGTGTATCATACCCTACCGTATCCCCCACACATGTCCTACAGTGCATTATACCCTACCGTATCTCCCACACATGTTCTAAAGTGTATCATACCCTACCGTATCCTCCAAACATGTCCTACAGTGTATCATATCCTACCGTATCTCCCACACATATCCTACAGTATGTCATCCCTTAACGTATCTCCCACACATATTCTACAATGAATCATATTTTACCGTATCTCCCACACATGTCCTACAATGTATCATCCCCTACCGTATCTTCCACACATGTCCTAAAGTGTATCATCTACCACCGTATCTCCCACACATGTCCTACAACGTATCACCCCTTACCCTATCTCCCACACATATCCTACAGTGCATCATACCCTCCCGTATCTCCCACACATGTCCTACAGTGTATCATACCCTACCGTATCTCCCACACATGTCCTAGAGTGTATCATGCCCTACCACATCTCCCACACATGTCCTACAGTGTATCATACCCTACCGTATCTCCCAAACATGTCCTAGAGTGAATCATGCCCTACCACATCTCCCACACATGTCCTACAGTGTATCATACCCTACCATATCTCCCACACATGTCCTAGAGTGTATCATGCCCTACCACATCTCCCACACATGTCCTACAGTGTATCATACCCTACCGTATCTCCCACATATGTCCTACAGTGTATTATACCCTACTGTATCTCCCACACATGTCCTACAGTGTATCATACCCTACCGTATCTTCCACGCATGTCCTACAGTGTATTATCTCCTACCGTATCTCCCACACATGTCCTACAGTGTATCATCCCCTGCCGTATCTCCCAAACATTTCCTACAGTGTATCATCCTCTACCATATCTTCCACACATGTCCTACAGTGTATCATCTGCTACCGTATTTCCCATACATGTCCTACAGTGTATCATCCCCTACCGTATCTCCCACACATGTCCTAAAGTGTATCATACCCTATCGTATCTCCCACACATGTCCTACAGTGTATCATACCACACCGTATCTCCCATACATGTCCTAGAGTGTATCTTATCTTACCGTATTTCCCATTTATGTCCTAAAATGTATCATATCTTACAGTGTCTCCCACACATGTCCTACAGTGTATCATACCCAACCATATCTCCCACACATGTCCTACAGTGTATCATACCCAACCGTATCTCCCACACATGTCCCAGAGTGCATTATTCCCTTCTGTATCACCCCCACATGCCCCACAGATGTATCATCCTCTGCTATACAATGTACTCCCCAGCCTTTCCTCAACTGTATCATTTTCCCGAAGTTCATGTCTCCAATACTCGATTCTTACGTTTATCTTCCTCGACCAATTATCATACCTGGCTGAGCTTTCCTTTTCAGTCACAGCGGACTGTTTCATCACAGCGGAGTGTTTCATCTAGTCCAGGGTACCCTGTAGGACGCATCACTTCTCAGCCAGGGTAACCTGTAGGAAGCATCACTTCCCAGCCAGGGTAACCTGTAGGACGCATCACTTCTCAGCTAGGGTAACCTGTAGGAAGCATCACTTCCCAGCCAGGGTAACCTGTAGGACGCATCACTTCCCAGCCAGGGTAACCTGTAGGAAGCATCACTTCCCAGCCAGGGTAACCTGTAGGACGCATCACTTCCCAGCCAGGGTAACCTGTAGGACGCATCACTTCCCAGCCAGGGTAACCTGTAGGACGCATCACTTCTCAGCTAGGGTAACCTGTAGGAAGCATCACTTCTCAGCTAGGGTAACCTGTAGGACGCATCACTTCCCAGCCAGGGTAACCTGTAGGAAGCATCACTTCCCAGCCAGGGTAACCTGTAGGACGCATCATTTCTCAGCCAGGGTAACCTGTAGGACGCATCACTTCTCAGCTAGGGTAACCTGCTGGACGCATCACTTCTCAGCTAGGGTAACCTGTAGGACGAATCACTTCTCAGCCAGGATAACCTGCAGGAGGCATCACCTCTCAGCTGGGTAACCTGTAAAGGACATCACCTCAGCGAGGGTGACCCGTAGGAAGCATCACTTCTCAGCCAGGGTAACCTGAAGGGAGCATGTCGTCATAACCACAATAAACTGCAGGAAATTTCTTCCCACCGGAGGTAATTCATCTGCAGTAGCAACCCAGACACGGGCTGTGGCGTGTTTTTTCCCAGGCAATTTTGTTGGTCGATAAGGCCAGGCGAAGGTGGTACAGGGGAAGGTTGGCGCAGTCATTTTTGTGGAGGAGGAGAAGGTGCTGTTTATCATGGTCTTTAGCTGGGATTAAAAAAGTGAAGATATGTTCCTGGGGATAGGGGAGAAAGAATACTTCCCACGTATTCCCTGCGTGTCGTAGAAGGCGACTAAAAGGGAAGGGAGCGGGGGGCTGGAAATCCTCCCCTCTCGTTTTTTTTTTTTTTTTTTTTTTTTTTTCTTTTTTTTAATTTTCCAAAAGAAGGAACAGAGAAGAGGGCCAGGTGAGGATATTTCCTCAAAGGCCCAGTCCTCTGTTCTTAACGCTACCTCGCTGTCGCGGGAAATGGCGGATAGTATGAAAAAAAAAAAAAAAAAAAAAAAATGTTCCTTCATTATTCTTCCTCCGCTCTCTCTCTCTCTCTCTCTCTCTCTCTCTCTCTCTCTCTCTCTCTCTCTCTCTCTCTCTCTCTCTCTCTCTGGCTGATAGTAGGTGGTAGGTGGCGACCCGCCTAGGTGCCGGAAGGGTTAGTGATGACTGGGTAGTAAGCCAGCACTTTGTTAGCTGTCAAATGTCATTCCTCTGATCCAGGTAGCTCTCTTTTCTTTCTACCTCATCCACACGTCGATTGCTACTTTCAGTCCACAAACACAGTCTCTCATCTCGAGCATATCTCTTTTGCCAATGCATAACTTATATGATTCATTCTTTGTAACTTTATATTTATGTGGTTAGCTCTATGCCCATCTATAGCCCTGGCTCTCCCTTTTTGCAAATATCGTCGAACGTACACGTAAAGAAGTACTTTTTCTTTCCATATTTCATTTACCTCACATACTTAAATCACACGGTTGTGGCCAACATTTTTCTGATATTCTGGTGACAGAGACACACACCTGACACACTAGAGCTGATCCATTAGCTCTACAGCACTAACAGGCAGTACACCGGCATCATAGTCAACACTATATGTCAGACACCGAAGAAACATATCAACACCATCACTGCAGCATACCAACAAGAACACAACATCGCCAATATCAGTACAAAATCCGCAAAAGCAACACGTCAACCAACTCATTAACAACACAACTAACTCATCACCAACACAATATCCCCAGTATCCACTCAACCATCACCACCACCAACATTCCAATCACCAGTTTGACATCCCTGAACCTACACAGCATCCAAACAGCAATAATAATTTCTCATCACCTTCACAACTTCCCAATACTAACACAAATTCCCCAATACCAAACAACCAACACCATCAATTTATCAACACCAGGATATCACCAACATCCCCAACAACAAAACAATATCAAAACACGCACACAACTTCATCATCAACAAAACTTTCCACCATCAGCTCAGATTCTACAGCAAAAACATAACTTTACCAGCACCAAATTACAAATCCCAACACCATCACAACTTCTCAGACACCAACAAAACTTCCCCAACACCAACATAACTTTCCAACAGCAACATAACTTCCCCAATACCAAGACAACTTTCCCAACTCCAACACAACTTGCCCAGTACCGACACAACTACCCAACACTAACGCAGCTTTCCCAGTACCTGTAAGACGAAACATAGTCCACTTGTAAAAACTGACATATTACCAGTTACCACAACACCAGTACAGCATCCCCAGCGACAGAGTCTTATACATCAAGAGATCATCTCTTGCATCAACGTATCACTGATAACAGTATCACTAAGACCATCACAATATCATAAACACTAATCTAACGTCTAAGATACCAAACAGACATACTAACATAACACAAAAATATTATCCCAGCATCAATACATCCTCAGCATCAGTAAAATATCTCTAGCACAGATACAATGTCTCGTACAAGCGACAAATTTCCGGGCATTGCACCCTATTCCGTGTACGCACCGATACGGTATTATTACAAGGAGAATTTCATTGTTCTGCTGCTTTGGCAGATTACAGATTACCCACACAGATCCCAAATTCCTATTATTTATCGGAAGACTGTCCAGTCCAATTCTGTCTTAGTGTGGGTTCTCTTATCCCTAACCCCATTACTTGTGGATAGTTTGTGATGAATATGATTATCTCTGATGCGTCGGTGATAATTCACCATCAAAATTTCTAAATATCAGGTCGCAGCGAACAGGTACGTATAGTTTTAGGGACATGTGTATGGGAAAACATTTCGACACATGATATACCTAAAAGATTTAAAATGCGCGTATCTGAACCCCATGTGCATCTTTTTTCTTTTTCATTTTTCATGAAAGCCATCTGGACTTAGAACTCAAAACAGCTAAATTCTTATAACTTATCTATATCGTATACAAGAGCAATCAGAGGGATTAGGAACACAATTCTTAATTTCGATACGACAGAAAACATTAATCTTCATACTTCTCTAAATTCCACAAACGACGGGAAGCAGCGAAGAAAAAATGAGACAGACTACAAGTATGATCCACATAAACAACAGTAGATCCAGGATTCAGGATGAGATACCATAAAGACAATGATTCTAAGAATATAGGTTTCCCAACCATTTCTAAACTAGTGGCCATCATTAATATATATACTGTGGTACAAAAATAGTCAACATTCCTCCCGGCCACACCAGTTACTAACACAAAGATTGTCTTGCAGGATCCGACCCACAAGAACTGAAGAGCACCAACATGATTCTACGTCCTGCTTTCCTTCACCCATCCCTGCCTACCAGTGCATTGCAGTGGAGGCTGGCAGTCCTGGCTGTTGGCATCAGCAACCGTACTCTGACACTTTGCAGGTCACTGGTGGGGAGGGCTGGAAAAGTACTCAGAGGACTTTGCACGAGAGAAATATAGATAACATAAGTGTTCAGTGGAGGAGACAGAGAGGAAGATTAGATGCAGAGTCATCCAAAGCCAAATTAGAGGACATTAAGGTTCCAGAAACAGCGAATCTACCATTTGGAGTGTTAACTATAGATCTACTGAAGGATATAAGGAAGGATATAAGAGAAGGATATAAGGAAGGATATAAGAGATGCTTTTAATTAGGGACCAATATATTCTCATACAAAGGTAACATCAGCACACTTCCTTCGTGTGAATGTGTGCCTGACTTAACAAAGAGCAGCACCGCAATGATTATGAGAACAAATGAAGATACAAAAGGAAAGAAATGATATTATGGTCATAGGACCCTAAGGGACCAGAACTAGTATATACGTATACAGTTGGAAGGTTCAGAAATATACATAAGAGTGGTCATGTTTGTTGGAAGACTGACTATTACGGCGAGGGTGTATGAGTGTCAGTTCCAGACCGGTAAGGAGGAGAGAGAAGTTAAATAGTCTAAGAACTGAGAAGAGGAAGGGATATACGAAAAATACAACACAAAAAACAGTTGTAGATTCGAAGTCAGATGGCATTGGATGGCGAGCAGTTGGAGTTTTTGCTTCGCAGTAGACGCAAACACGACCCATAGGTCCGGAACTGTGGTAGAGATCAAAGTTAGAAATTTTGATCGTGCAGAGAAGTAGCTTTGGAGAGGTAGGTTTCAGTGTTGATTAGGTAAATAGAATGTTGTCCTACAGAAACAATGTTAAACTCGAGACTGAATATTTGCAGAAACCAAATTGCATTTGAAAAAAAATAGGATAAGTTTTATATCCAGTGGTAATATCTCTCTGGTTGAGTAAAAACAAATCGTACGAAAGAACGAGCAATATTGCTTATATCTCATGCATAAGTATAGTACTTGTCTTTCTGGTGGAAATAAGTGCACTTTTCTCAGCCGTGTTGTTTTATTAACATCTAATGTTAATCTTTCATAAGCTACAAATTAGATCGAGTGATGTTAGACAAGAAAAATATGGTTAAGACATATATATCTTTAATACTGAGTGGTGGAAATTGATTCATGCGCTGCTATCAATTTAGCGGCTTGGTTGCTAGGCTGTTATATTCTTCCCTCCTTCTTTCTGTTTTTCTCTTTACTCTGAGCTTTTATCCAAATGCACAGAACAAAGACGAGGGGTGGAATCCTTTCTTAGCGAGGGTATCCTTCATTCATTAATATTTCTACTTTAGTGAAGATCCATATCAACCTTGTATAGTTACGGCTCGCCAGTCCACAGGAGATACCCCTGTATTCCTGTGTCTAAACTAATCTCACTATGACTGGGCTATACATTATTCTTATTCTTTCAGTTTGAATGAATTTTCAGTTAAGCAAAGAAAATAAACTGAGGCATTTCCCTTTGAAAGTCATCACATGAGCATCATGGTCAATATTTACCTCTCATGCTCTTCATAAAATAGAAGTGAGGAAACGAAGAAAATAAAGGGAACTGAAGAAATTCTTCCTATGAAACGAGAGGGATGGTGCAGATACAGTCTATGGGAAGTGTCACTCAGGATAATAGTTCCTCGACTGTCTACAACACCACAAGCGTCAGGCCTGTGGTGCAGTAGCCACCATATTGATGAAGAACAGCGGGTCACGTTTTGCGGTATTTCCCCGGTGAGATTTCCGAGACCCCAGCAGTGTGCAGAATGGAGGTAACACAGGGTTTGCGGTAGACATTGCTGCTTCCATTTTCTGTTACGGTCAACACCATCTTTTTAAGACCTCTCAGATACTCAGCTCCGGTCATTGTCACACTCGTCATCTTCCAATAAGCGCTGGTGGCGGATTCATGTGAGAAACTGCAGAAGCTGGTGACGGAGTTTGGTAAAGTGTGTGGAAGAAGAAAGTTAAGAGTAAATGTGAATAAGAGCAAGGTTATTAGGTACAGTAGGGTTGAGGGTCAAGTCAATTGGGAGGTGAGTTTGATTGGAGAAAAACTGGAGGAAGTGAAGTGTTTTAGATATCTGGGAGTGGATCTGTCAGCGGATGGAACCATGGAAGCGGAAGTGGATCATAGGGTGGGGGAGGGGGCGAAAATTTTGGGAGCCTTGAAAAATGTGTGGAAGTCGAAAACATTATCTCGGAAAGCAAAAATGGGTATGTTTGAAGGAATAGTGGTTCCAACAATGTTGTATGGTTGCGAGGCGTGGGCTATGGATACAGTTGTGCGCAGGAGGATGGATGTGCTGGAAATGAGATGTTTGAGGACAATGTGTGGTGTGAGGTGGTTTGATCGAGTAAGTAACGTAAGGGTAAGAGAGATGTGTGGAAATAAAAAGAGCGTGGTTGAGAGAGCAGAAGAGGGTGTTTTCAAATGGTTTGGGCACATGGAGAGAATGAGTGAGGAAAGATTGACCAAGAGGATATATGTGTCGGAGGTGGAGGGAACGAGGAGAAGAGGGAGACCAAATTGGAGGTGGAAAGATGGAGTGAAAAGGATTTTGTGTGATCGGGGCCTGAACATGCAGGAGGGTGAAAGGAGGGCAAGGAATAGAGTGAATTGGAGCGATGTGGTATACAGGGGTTGACGTGCTGTCAGTGGATTGAATCAAGGCATGTGAAGCGTCCGGGGTAAACCATGGAAAGCTGTGTAGGTATGTATATTTGCGTGTGTGGACGTGTGTATGTACAAGTGTATGGGGGGGGGGTTGGGCCATTTCTTTCGTCTGTTTCCTTGCGCTACCTAGCAACCGCGGGAGACAGCGACGAGGTAAAAAAAAAAAAAAAAAAATATGTTAATGTGCTGAGAGGTGCAACTGGAGGGATGTCTGATCATTATCTTGTGGAGGATAAGGTGAAGATTTGTATGGGTTTTCAGAAAAGAAGAGTGAATGTTGGGGTGAAGAGGGTGGTGAGAGTAAGTGAGCTTGGGAAGGAGACCTGTGTGAGGAAGTACCAGGAGAGACTGAGTACAGAATGGAAAAAGGTGAGAACAATGGAAGTAAGGGGAGTGGGGGAGGAATGGGATGTATTTAGGGAATCAGTGATGGATTGCGCAAAAGATGCTTGTGGCATGAGAAGAGTGGGAGGTGGGTTGATTAGAAAGGGTAGTGAGTGGTGGGATGAAGAAGTAAGAGTATTAGTGAAAGAGAAGAGAGAGGCATTTGGACGATTTTTGCAGGGAAAAAAATGCAATTGAGTGGGAGATGTATAAAAGAAAGAGACAGGAGGTCAAGAGAAAGGTGCAAGAGGTGAAAAAAAGGGCAAATGAGAGTTAGGGTGAGAGAGTATCATTAAATTTTAGGGAGAATAAAAAGATGTTCTGGAAGGAGGTAAATAAAGTGCGTAAGACAAGGGAGCAAATGGGAACTTCAGTGAAAGGCGCAAATGGGGAGGTGATAACAAGTAGTGGTGATGTGAGAAGGAGATGGAGTGAGTATTTTCAAGGTTTGTTGAATGTGTTTGATGATAGAGTGGCAGATATAGGGTGTTTTGGTCGAGGTGGTGTGCAAAGTGAGAGGGTTAGGGAAAATGATTTGGTAAACAGAGAAGAGGTAGTGAAAGCTTTGCGGAAGATGAAAGCCGGCAAGGCAGCAGGTTTGGATGGTATTGCAGTGGAATTTATTAAAAAAGGGGGTGACTGTATTGTTGACTGGTTGGTAAGGTTATTTAATGTATGTATGACTCATGGTGAGGTGCCTGAGGATTGGCGGAATGCGTGCATAGTGCCATTGTACAAAGGCAAAGGGGATAAGAGTGAGTGCTCAAATTACAGAGGTATAAGTTTGTTGAGTATTCCTGGTAAATTATATGGGAGGGTATTGATTGAGAGGGTGAAGGCATGTACAGAGCATCAGATTGGGGAAGAGCAGTGTGGTTTCAGAAGTGGTAGAGGATGTGTAGATCAGGTGTTTGCTTTGAACAATGTATGTGAGAAATACTTAGAAAAGCAAATGGATTTGTATGTAGCATTTATGGATCTGGAGAAGGCATAAGATAGAGTTGATAGAGATGCTCTGTGGAAGGTATTAAGAATATATGGTGTGGGAGGAAAGTTGTTAGAAGCAGTGAAAAGTTTTTATCGAGGATGTAAGGCATGTGTACGGGTAGGAAGAGAGGAAAGTGATTGGTTCTCAGTGAATGTAGGTTTGCGGCAGGGGTGTGTGATGTCTCCATGGTTGTTTAATTTGTTTATGGATTGGATTGTTAGGGAGGTAAATGCAAGAGTTTTGGAAAGAGGGGCAAGTATGAAGTCTGTTGGGGATGAGAGAGCTTGGGAAGTGAGTCAGTTGTTGTTCGCTGATGATACAGCGCTGGTGGCTGATTCATGTGAGAAACTGCAGAAGCTGGTGACTGAGTTTGGTAAAGTGTGTGGAAGAAGAAAGTTAAGAGTAAATGTGAATAAGAGCAAGGTTATTAGGTACAGTAGGGTTGAGGGTCAAGTCAATTGGGAGGTGAGTTTGAATGGAGAAAAACTGGAGGAAGTGAAGTGTTTTAGATATCTGGGAGTGGATCTGGCAGCGGATGGAACCATGGAAGCGGAAGTGGATCATAGGGTGGGGGAGGGGGCGAAAATTCTGGGGCCTTGAAGAATGTGTGGAAGTCGAGAACATTATCTCGGAAAGCAAAAATGGGTATGTTTGAAGGAATAGTGGTTCCAACAATGTTGTATGGTTGCGAGGCGTGGGCTATGGATAGAGTTGTGCGCAGGAGGATGGATGTGCTGGAAATGAGATGTTTGAGGACAATGTGTGGTGTGAGATGGTTTGATCGAGTGAGTAACGTAAGGGTAAGAGAGATGTGTGGAAATAAAAAGAGCGTGGTTGAGAGAGCAGAAGAGGGTGTTTTGAAGTGGTTTGGGCACATGGAGAGAATGAGTGAGGAAAGACTGACCAAGAGGATATATGTGTCGGAGGTGAAGGGAATGAGGAGAAGAGGGAAACCAAATTGGAGGTGGAAAGATGGAGTGAAAAAGATTTTGTGTGATCGGGGCCTGAACATGCAGGAGGGTGAAAGGAGGGCAAGGAATAGAGTGAATTGGAGCGATGTGGTATACCGGGGTTAACGTGCTGTCAGTGGATTGAATCAAGGCATGTGAAGCGTCTGGGGTAAACCATGGAAAGCTGTGTAGGTATGTATATTTGCGTGTGTGGACGTATGTATATACATGTGTATGGGGGCGGGGGGCTGGGCCATTTCTTTCGTCTGTTTCCTTGCGCTACCTCGCAAACGCGGGAGACAGCGACAAAGTATAATAAAAAAAAAATAATATATATATCACAGTTGGCATCATAGAGTGCCACTATTCGCTGCAGAGCAAAAGGAGAAAAATGTTATCTAAAAGCTCCAAGAACGAGGAAAACTTACCTTTCAAGATGAGATAGGGTGCCTGTGAGATGGGCAGTACTAGAGATATTGTGAATTACGTCTCGATATGGACGAGCATCACTCAAGTGCAAAACAGCCAGTGTCTCACAGAAGACTGTCTGAAGATTCCCGTAAACTATCAAGTGTTCAGGGTTACTAATCATCGAATGACTGTGAACACCACTATAGTCATAAGTCAATTCGATCTTGTGAGTTAGTTAACGTTAGCACGGGAGAAATACATGAAGTTTTCTAGTTCTCTGGTCAGTTTGATCGTCGGAAAAAAAAAACAGTAGTCTTGGGCCAGATGTTTTTGGCTGACTCAGAGAAGAGCTTCTATTAGCATCTTATAGGTAGATCACTGGGAATAGTGGAGCGTTCTACCTTTAAGCTATATGTACACATCGGGTGACCTCAAAATCATGTCCTGTGTCAGGGTGTATTGCCTTCGGTTGAAGGACACATGATGTCGACGATGAGAAGTCTCTTGTAAATGGCGGTGAAATAATCATTAGTAAGCTAAGTTGTTACTCCAGTGTGAGGTGTTCAGTCTCCAGGAAGAAGACATTATGTTCGTTTAACTCACTCAGATCTTTCATTTTCCCATACAAATGGCTGGCGTTGAACTCTTTTGTGTTGCTGCTTGGAAGAGATATAAGGTAACTGAGCTGCACGTATTCAGCAAATTACTTTGATCTGTAGGGCCTCGCACAGGTTAATGTTGCTCTGGTAGAAGAAACCTGATCTCATTGCTGTATCAGTCTTTTAATGCAAGGTGTGATTCAGTGCACATCAGCTGATCATAATCTTCAGATCTCAAGAGAAAGAAGTAATGATATGCTTTTATGATGGTGCCGACGGAAGGGTCCAATTCAGTTCCTGCGTCATCCGCGCTCTCCATTTCAGTCCTAGAAACCACTGGTTAAAATGACACATTGCACAGTCAGAAACCAACCTGTAGCTTCTGACATTCAGCCTCAGATGTTAGGTTGTCTTTGAGACGGAGGACCAGAGAACCCTCATGTGTTGTGCCGTGACCTGCTGGTAGCACTGGCTAGGGTGGTTGGGACTGGTTAGCCACATCGTTTAAGATAATGTCAGAAGTTTGTAATCGTGTGTGGGGACGTCTGCAACTTATGATGAATTTAGTAAGCCTGTGATGCCCCTCTCGATGGTTAAGGTCTGTACAGACGTGGACCTTGTGTGAGACGATGCTTGTGCTGAGGTCTGTCTGTCCTGTTGACACTGACATCGTGTGAGGTTATGGCTGTGTTGAGGCTGTATTGTTGCATTCCAATATACGTGAGTTAATACTTGTGCTAAGCTCCAATCTGCTGCAACACATATATTCATTTGCGATGCTGTATTACTGTACGTGACACATGTTTTATCGTACAGTAATTTTCTTTTTGAGGGAGGATTTGTTAGGATAGACACCAATCCTGATGTGCTTACTTTTTAATTTTCCTCCTCACATAAGTGAATATTTTTTCAATAACATTAGAGCGTGGAACTGGTGATGCGCGGGTAATCCTTCTAACGTGTCCCTCTTCGGCTACCTAAACCTCCTGGCGAAGGTGATCATTATATAATCACCTTCCACTAGAAGCCATGGGAATAATGAACAATACATGGCATCTAAATAGTGGATGAAAAATGTAACAGTTAATTTTCTGAAAACAAAATATCGATAACTTTTTTCTTTTATGAATTTTCGGTATGAATATTCCACGTTGTAATCTATAATAGAATAACTCTCCTCTGCGATACTGACGTTCCTTCTAGACAAGATGATCATAGTGACGTAAGGTTACGCTCACCCTGGAGGAATCACAGTCAGAGTCCTGCACAACGTCTCCAGAGGCAGGGAAGTTAGGCAGACGCTCCTCCACTCGTCCAGCCAAATACTTTTCCTTTCGATGGTGGAGGTCAAGAAAAACTTGACGTGGTTAGTTACATATTTATGAATGAAAAATAACATGGTGAGTTTTGGATTTTTAAGATAAACTTAAGTTGCATGATCTTTAAGAAAAGGTTAAGCTGGTAAGTTACATTTTTTCAAGGAAAACTTAAATTGGTTTAGTAGCATTTAACTATCACTTGAAGCCAAAGTCTTACCATGACATTTCGAAGGACGGTGGACAAAGATCCATGTAACTTTCTCAACAAGGAATCTGTACTGGACAAGATAATTGGTTCGTGGAAAAGTCCGGCGGCTTTTCGCTCCAGGTGGACAAAGACGACTGAATTCTGTGGTTTTTACCTCCTTGTGTAAACTTAGCCCGCAGTATTGCTTCTTGTCTTTGCTGAACAGTTGGATGTTGAAGTAACATCCACATGATTATATCAAAAGTGATACGTAATTATACGGTACGAGAAGGGAATTCTACACTCATGGAGTCCCATGTCTTGAACTCCTGCTGTCATACAGTTTATACCTTACGTATTCATAACTTCATTAACCAATTTGTTCCGTTTATTCACGAATAATATACTTCCTTACATCTTTCTTAAAACGATTCTTGCTTTTGTTATGGCCTCTGTTTGTTCTATCTTTGCATCTTTCGGGGAACTTTTCACTAATGACGTCATCATACTGGTTTGCAACCTTATAGGTTGTGATCATATCACCATTTATTCTCCTTTGTCCATTTTGGACAGATCTATAGCCTCTAACTTCTCCCTACATACTAATCTGTAACTCCGATGACAACTTTGTTGCCTTCTTTGTTAGTTGTTTAATTTTCTGTCTGTTCTCTGTGCCTCGTTTAGTTCGATTTCCAAATACGAGAAGTAGTAGCTAACGGAAGAATGTGAAAAGGTGACTGAATATTTCTTTATCCATAGCATGAATGAAATTTCGATATTTCCAATAAACATTTTGTCTCCTTTATGGTTACTTTAAGTACGGGGTCTGTTGACAGTTTCGGTACGATGTCGTCTTCTAGATCTTTCTCACATAGATTTCTGCAGCTTGTTTGCTGTTGAATAACATTTATATGGAGACCTTTCATTGTGCCCCATCTTCATTACTCTATATCTATTTGCTTTAACTTTATTATCCGTATTTGTTTAGATCCTCTTGAAAGTTGATGAAATTCTCCTTACTCTCAATATCCCAGATGACCTTGACTTCATTCACAAACATGTTAAGGTATGAATCCAATCCTCCTGGCAAGTCAATTACACACATCAGGAATACCAATGATCCCGGGCTTGAATCCAGCTGCATGTCGTTGGTGACTCCAACGCATGTCGGGAAGGCGATTCTGACATGTATCCTTCATCCTCTGTCATTGAGATATGTTTCTGTTCATCTAAGATACCTTTCCTACGATCCAGCGTTTTACCAGCCTCCTGAGTAGTACAGTTTCAAATGCTTTCTGCCAAGCCAGGTACACACAATCTACTCAAACTTTTTTCTCTGAAACGGAGCTCACACTATTACGGATGCCCGAGAGGTAAGCTATACGTGATCTCCTTTCCTTGAATCAGTATTGTCTCTCACTGAAGTAGTTTCTCCTTTACAAGTAGTCATTTAATTTCGTCATGATTTTCTTTTACAGTAGTCTATAGACCACACGCGTCAGACATTGATCTGCAGTTTAGTGAAACTTAGTCTCCTTTCTTAAAGATGGGTATGATAGTTGCCTTCTTCCACTTTAAAATCTTCCACTTACATTTTGAGTAACATTAGAAGTAGCTTGTCAAGCGCATCTACACACTTTTTTCAGCACTCATGAAAAAAACTTCATCAGGACGAGTTCTTTCATTCTCAATCCTTAAGGGAGGGAAGGAGGGGGTGGGGGTATTTCGAGTGTGAGTTTAATCTCTTTAATTTCTTGCTCTTACTACGCCAGTATGCCAGTAAAGAAGTTTTACGTGTCTACATTTCGACTAGTTCAATGCTTCTCAGTACGGAGGATGTATACTGATCTTTGATCTTCGCCTTTTGGTAAATCATTCCAGTCCTCCTTCTCTCTTTATCTCGTCACTCGTTATTTCCTTTTTTCCATCAAATCTTTTTGACATACTTTATGACTCTTCCTATATTCTATAAATACAAGATTCAGGGAGCATTACTCTCTCTAGAAATGACTTTAAAGTGTAAAGAATAGTTGATGCCTCTATCTCCTGAAGAAGTGTTCTTCCGAAGTCGTATCTGTGGTCGTTTGTGCATTAGGTAACAGCAACATGCCTCCCAGTGGCTCATCTTGTTATGAAGATAGAGGACCGTTAACCCCCGTCCTTCAAGTTTGTCCTAAACTGTGTCTAAATTATCTCTCAGCTTAGTGTTACTTTCTTATACTCCCAGTCTTCTTTTAGCTGAAGAGTATCTACTCTGTTCTCACTTCCTAGAACTTGATGGGTCTTATTATTCACTAGATTGAACAGCTTTTACTCAGTTCTCACTTCCTTATTCCAGGTGATTCTCAGTTTTTTCTTAGTTGACCAGTAACTACTTAATTCGCACTCTTTTATACCCTATTATTCTTCTTTCACTCTTAGCTATTCAGTAACTTTCGTAGCGCGAGTCCCACTAGCAGCATACTCTGCTCTCTGATTCATATATAGGACTTTCTTAAGTCTAGGTCCTTAATGATCCATAATTTTCAGGTAAGTCTCTTACATATAGATTTCGTTTCCATCGTTTTCATCTCCTCACTCTAAAATTAGATATCCATAATACCTTTCTAATCGGTGCATTGTTGCATTTATTGATGAATAGGCCTCTCTTTCCTACCCTATCGACTATCATATTTTTTTCAAGGTCTCTTTTGGCTCCTGTCCTATGTTATTTTTCATTAAAAACGATCATTATATCTATATCGATACTCTTTTCACATCTATATTGACAAATAAACGTTCGACCCTCGCTTTTAACTACCTTCCACATGTGTTGCAATTCTCGACTTACTAAACACCTGAATATCGTTCTTCGGTACAGTAGACGTATTCTATTAAAATCCAATATTTCCAACATCCACCCTCATTACTTTACTCTCCCTAAGATTTTCTCGTCTTTCTCTTGTATCCTTTGAAGTTTCTATTGTTAAGCCATTTAATTCGAACAACGTGCCTTTTTAGATCTGCCCTATGCTATCTCTGAAAGGATTAAAAACACTGAAAAAACTGTGTGTATATATATATATATATATATATATATATATATATATATATATATATATATATATATATATATATATATATATATATATATTTTTTTTTATTTTTATTATACTTTGTCGCTGTCTCCCGCGTTTGCAAGGTAGCGCAAGGAAACAGACGAAAGAAATGGCCCAACCCCCCCATACACATGTATATACATACGTCCACACACGCAAATATACATACCTACACAGCTTTCCATGGTTTACCCCAGACGCTTCACATGCCCTGCTTCAATCCACTGACAGCACGTCAACCCCGGTATACCACATCGCTCCAATTCACTCTATTCCCATTTTTGCTTTCCGAGATAATGTTCTCGACTTCCACACATTCTTCAAGGCCCCCAGGATTTTCGCCCCCTCCCCCACCCTATGATCCACTTCCGCTTCCATGGTTCCATCCGCTGCCAGATCCACTCCCAGATATCTAAAACACTTCACTTCCTCCAGTTTTTCTCCATTCAAACTCACCTCCCAATTGACTTGACCCTCAACCCTACTGTACCTAATAACCTTGCTCTTATTCACATTTACTCTTAACTTTCTTCTTCCACACACTTTTCCAAACTCAGTCACCAGCTTCTGCAGTTTCTCACATGAATCAGCCACCAGCGCTGTATCATCAGCGAACACCAACTGACTCACCTCCCAAGCTCTCTCATCCCCAACAGACTTCATACAACCCCTAACAACCCCATCCATAAACAAATTAAACAACCATGGAGACATCACACACCCCTGCCGCAAACCTACATTCACTGAGAACCAATAACTTTCCTCTCTTCCTACACGTACACATGCCTTACATCCTCGATAAAAACTTTTCACTGCTTCTAACAACTTTCCTCCCACACCATATATATATATATATATATATATATATATATATATATATATATATATATATATATATATATATATATATATATATATATATATATTTTTTTTTTTTTTTTTAATACTTTGTCGCTGTCTCCCGCGTTTGCGAGGTAGCGCAAGGAAACAGACGAAAGAAATGGCCCAACCCCCCCCCCCCCCATACACATGTACATACACACGTCCACACACGCAAATATACATACCTACACAGCTTTCCATGGTTTACCCCGGACGCTTCACATGCCTTGATTCAATCCACTGACAGCACGTCAACCCCTGTATACCACATCACTCCAATTCGCTCTATTTCTTGCCCTCCTTTCACCCTCCTGCATGTTCAGGCCCCGATCACACAAAATCCGTTTCACTCCATCTTTCCACCTCCAATTTGGTCTCCCTCTTCTCCTCGTTCCCTCCACCTCCGACACATATATCCTCTTGGTCAATCTTTCCTCACTCATTCTCTCCATGTGCCCAAACCATTTCAAAACACCCTCTTCTGCTCTCTCAACCACGCTCTTTTTATTTCCACACATCTCTCTTACCCTTACGTTACTTACTCGATCAAACCACCTCACACCACACATTGTCCTCAAACATCTCATTTCCAGCACATCCATCCTCCTGCGCACAACTCTATCCATAGCCCACGCCTCGCAACCATACAACATTGTTGGAACCACTATTCCTTCAAACATACCCATTTTTGCTTTCCGGGATAATGTTCTCGACTTCCACACATTTTTCAAGGCTCCCAAAATTTTCGCCCCCTCCCCCACCCTACGATCCACTTCCGCTTCCATGGTTCCATCCGCTGACAGATCCACTCCCAGATATCTAAAACACTTCACTTCCTCCAGTTTTTCTCCATTCAAACTCACCTCCCAATTGACTTGACCCTCAACCCTACTGTACCTAATAACCTTGCTCTTATTCACATTTACCCCAGACGCTTCACATGCCCTGCTTCAATCCACTGACAGCACGTCAACCCCGGTATACCACATCGCTCCAATTCACTCTAATCCTTGCCCTCCTTTCACCCTCCTGCATGTTCAGGCCCCGATCACACAAAATCTTTTTCACTACATCTTTCCACCTCCAATTTGGTCTCCCTCTTCTCCTTGTTCCCTCCACCTCCGACACATATATCCTCTTGGTCAATCTTTCCTCACTCATCCTCTCCATGTGCTGTCAGTGGATTGAATCAGGGCATGCGAAGCGTCTGGGGTAAACCATGGAAAGCTGTGTAGTTATGTATGTTTGCGTGTGTGGACGTATGTATGAGTTGTGCGCAGGAGGATGGATGTGCTAGAATGAGATGTTTGAGGACAATGTGTGGTGTGAGATGGTTTAATCGAGTAAGTAACGTAAGGGTAAGAGAGATGTGTGGAAATAAAAAGAGCGTGGTTGAGAGAGCAGAAGAGGGTGTTTTCAAATGGTTTGGGCACATAGAGAGAATGAGTGAGGAAAGATTGACCAAGAGGACATATGTGTCGGAGGTGGAGGGAACGAGGTGAAGTGGGAGACCAAATTGGAGGTGGAAAGATGGAGTGAAAAAGATTTTGTGTGATCGGGGCGTGAACATGCAGGAGGGTGAAAGGAAGGCAAGGAATAGAGTGAATTGGATCGATGTGGTATACCGGGGTTGACGTGCTGTCAGTGGATTGAATCAGGGCATGTGAAGCGTCTGGGGTAAACCATGGAAAGCTGTATAGTTATGTATGTTTGCGTGTGTGGACGTATGTATATACATGTGTATGGGGGTGGGTTGGGCCATTTCTTTCGTCTGTTTCCTTGCGCTACCTCGCAAACGCGGGAGACAGCGACAGAGCAAAAAATATATTTATATATATATATATATATATATATATATATATATATATATATATATATATATATATATATATATATATATATATATATATATATGCAAAATCATTAATTTCAAGATGAATAAGAAAATGAACATTGAAAGTCCTGATATAATTCAGACTAAATTTATTAGAAATCTAATATTTGAGACTAGTAAGGCCTTATATGAGACCTAACATCCCATGTACATTTAACATAAGGCACTTAAAAAAGAGTAATCATCATATTTGAAATGTGTGATCACAGCAAGTAAGCTCTTCAAGCTATTATAAGTTGATTTCAACACGCCGCACTAATCGAGAGCGAAACTTCCAGGTATCCTGTAAAGAAAAATCAGTAATGAACTGTGCAGCAGAGCTTAATGGTATTGAATAGTTCTTGGGTTATGTTCTGGAATTTAATTAGGTAATGCATGACAGAAAAATAAGGACTAATGTGATTGGAAGGCTCAGTCGTCTGTTCTCAACAATACCTCACTAATGAGGGAAATGGCAAATATGTAGGGGAAAAAATGTTTGGGTGTGTTACTGTATTACTGATAATTATGGGTACCTA
>NC_092241.1:14344384-14381884 GCF_036320965.1 Panulirus ornatus
CAAAATGTGGTGTGAGGTGGTTTGATCGAGTAGTAAAGTAAGTGTAAGAGAGATGTGTGGAAATAAAAAGAGCGTGGTTGAGAGAGCAGAAGAGGGTGTTTTGAAATGGTTTGGGCACATGGAGGGAATGAGTGAGGAAAGATTGACCAAGAGGATATATGTGTCGGAGGTGGAGGGAAAGAGGAGAAGTGTGAGACCAAATTGGAGGTGAAAAGATGGAGTGAAAAAGATTTTGTGTGATCGGGGCCTGAACATGCAGGAGGGTGAAAGGAGGGCAAGGAATAGAGTGAATTGAATCGATGTGGTATACCGGGGTTGACGAGCTGTCAGTGGATTGAATGAGGTCAGGTGAAGCGTCTGGGGTAAAACCATGGAAAGCTGTGTAGGTATGTATTTTTGCGTGTGTGGATGTGTATGTATATACATCTGTATGGGGGTGGGTTGGGCCATCTCTTTCGTCTGTTTCCTTGCGCTACCTCGCAAACGCGGAAGACAGCGACAAAGCAAAAAAAAAAAAAAATTATATGTATATATATATATATATATATATATATATATATATATATATATATATATATATATATATATATATATATATTTATATATATATATATATATATATATATATATATATATATATATATATATATATATATATATATATATATATATTGATGGTATGTGTTCATAGTGGTGTGCGTGATCTATGATATGTATATAAGTACGAGGATAATGAAACACGATAATTTCCCAAGTGCACTTTCGTCTAATGATCACATCGTCAGGGGATATGGAAGTTTGAGGTGGAGCATTTAGAGCAGTCAGTCGATATATAAGGGAATGTGCCTAAGGCGTCATTTGTAAATAAGCTATACCGGGTAGTGGTGTTCGGGTTTAGTGTTTGGGTCTGGCATCATGTCTGTCATAGAATCTCTATCATGTGCACAGGAAAGGGAAATCTTTACATATTTTGCCTACAACAGAGTAATCCAGTTTGTATAGACCTTCAATAACATTAATGTTACAATTCATGTTACAATTCTTTGTGTGATTTCGAAATTTGCGTTAATCCATTCAATACAATGGTCAAAATCCTTAACAAATCATTTGATTCTTGTCCTGTTCTTATACTATATATTTTTTGCTCT
Source organism: Panulirus ornatus (assembly GCF_036320965.1). Lineage (NCBI taxonomy): Eukaryota > Metazoa > Arthropoda > Malacostraca > Decapoda > Palinuridae > Panulirus > Panulirus ornatus. The sequence continues at coordinate 14,345,533 of NC_092241.1, forward strand.
TAGATTATCAAAGGAGGCTAGGACACAGCTTGTATAGCCCATAAAAAAGTTATTCAACAAATCGCTATTGGATGGTGAAGTGCTAACTGATTCGAAACTAGCAAATGTTACTCCTATCTATAAAAAAGGAGACAAAAAAAACGCCTTGAACTACCGCCCAATCATTCTAATGCCAGTGTTAGATAAAATGATGTAAAAAATAACACGAGACAAAATTGTCACGTTTCTAGAAGAACGCAAAATTATATCTCACGCCCAAAACGATTTTCTCTATAGATGATCCTGCCTGACGAATTTGCTGAAATTCTTTAATGTTATTCATCAGAAGAGACGAAAAATTATCGTCTGATGTAGTGTATTTAGACTTTCGATAAAGTACCTTACAAGAGACCTTTACATAAACTCAAAGTACACAGAATCGGTGAAGAACTCTCTACATGGATAGGAATCTGGCTTAACGCAAGAAAGCAACGTGTGGTATTAAACGGCGAAGCCTCAGATTGGATACACGTAACGAGAGGTGTGCCACAGGGGTCAGTCCTCGGCCCAATTCTTTTCATAATGTACGTTAACGTACTAGAACTTAGTCTCATATCTAAGATCTCCAAATATGATGACGATATCAAACTAGGAGGTAGAGCTGTAAACAGGCAGGACTGCGAAATGATTCAAACAGATCTTAACTCACTAACAGAATGGTCAGAGAGATGACAACTGAAGCTTAATGGAGACAAGTGTAAAGTTATACAGTTTGGGGACGAGAATATACTTTACGAATACATGCTATTCGGAGACTCTTTAACCAAAGCAAATAAAGAAATGGAACTTGGAGTTGTCATCAGCAACAATCTGAAATGCACTAAACAGTGTGAAGCAGCAAGTGAGAAAGGCAGCCAAATGTTATGTTTCATAGCCAGAAACAGATTACGAAACACTAGAAACAATTGTCACACTTTATGATTTTCTAGTAAGACCACACCTTGATATGCAGTCCAGTTTGGTCCCCAGACTATAAAAGAAAAGAGGAAAAAATTGAGCAAGTACAAAGACGCGCGACAAAATTGATCCCATCCCTTAGAAATCCGGCATACGAGGAAAGGCTAAAATGATTGCATCTCTTCTTCCTTGGAAAACGTAGACTTTGAGGCGACTTAATCCATGTGTTCAAAATTCTGAACAAGTTTGATAAAGTAAACCACGAGCATCTTTTCGAAATGCAAGAAAATGTGGCCACTAGGACAAATGGAATAAAACTCAAAGCTAAGAGATGTAGTACGGACGTGGGAATAAGCTTCTTTTCCTGTAGGTGTGTTGAGCACTGGATTAAGCTACCGTCAGACGTAATGAATGCTAAAACTATAGATACCTTCAAAAGTCGTTAAGACAAATATTTCATAAATTCAGGTTTACACTGACAAAAACGCCAAAAATAAACGTATGAACGGCAGCGGTAACTGTGACACTAAAAGGCTAATGTGCAGCAGCTGGGATTCGGTGATAACTTAGAAAACTACTGAATCGAATCATTCTTTTTTTGTCAAATTGCATTTTTTTTTCTTTTTTCAGACATTTAAACTGATGGAATCACGTCTATCATAGAGATCCTCACCAGTCTGCCCAACATCAAACATATTACACCTTTTACAGGGGATTTTGCAAACACTGCTAGCAGAATTTTGTGGTGAGTTGTTGACTAAGATATTCTTTATGGCAGTATTGTCCAAACTTTTTTGCCTATTATACCCTTGCTACTTTCTTCTACCATTAAGTACCCACATGCCTGATCAAACTCAATTTTTGGACGGACAATCAAAATCATTTCAGAAGTTTGCATAATTTGAGCACTGGACAATAAATCATTATTCAGTATGCTAAAGGGGAAAGACTAATGGAATAAAATAAAAATACTTGAAAACTACTAACAACTCAATGTGAAATGTGGCTTTGATGTTCGCTGATGATTTTTGCCATTCTAGGCGGCAGAGAGGCTACGTCAGTGATCAGGCTTTCTTCCAGGTTTACATTTAGTTTGTTTCTCTGTTTTGACTTAACGCTCATTGCAGAGAAAGATGCTTCACAAAGGTAGGTAAACCCAAAAGGCTGAAGGCTTTCCAAAGCCGTACAGATCTTTCATATATGTCAGGAACGTAAGACTTAAAAGGACAGATAAGGTTGGTCAAATGTTCCACAATAACTGTTTTCAAAGTTTCTCTAACGCATCTCCCTGACTGTGTTGTATAGGATTAGTGTATCGTTCACACACTCTTCCTTGCTATGATATTCTCACTAATGTGGCTATGGTCCTTGACTTATCATGGTTTTCTTATCATCACTATCCTACTCTGCCTGGATTATCTTATTGCTTTCTGTAAGCGGCAGATTTTAGTTGCATTCTTCTCACTGTCTGGTCCTGGCTATCCTGTATTACAGATGTTTTCCTGGAGGTCATATTCTCAGTGCACTGTAATAGGTCTGTTCTCACTCATGGTTTATCATCCTGCTTTCATAATCTTAATTTTGTTATCAGCTTGAAAATCTAGCACTGTTTTCCTTGGCTGCTGTCTTTATCTTCACAGTCCTTATCTATTTACTTTATTATTATGATATTGAACTATTCTGCTAAGCCGGATGATTTAACTTCTTTAAGTCTTCAAGTCTTTAAGGCTGGCTTGTTTGTTTACTGTAAGTCTTTAAGGCTCATATGTCCTTCATTTTGAGTCTAATATTCTCATGGCTGCGTTTTCCTAAATGTGTTACCTGGTTTAGAAGGAATGATAACTCTTATCCAGGTCATGTGCTAGTATTGATTTCTGGAACTCATTACTTCAACCTACATGTGAGATCTCCAGTCTGGTTAAGTTATAACTATGGCATTACCCTTGACGTCAACATGTCTTGTCCAGGCAGACACTGAAGCTTTGTGCCCACCCTTTCTTTGAATACTTCTTGAACGGTAAGAAGAAGCAATTTCCAAGTGAGGGTCGGTTCCCCGAGGTATGAATGTTCAGTAATAGGTTGGTATCAAAGGTGTTTTCACAGTAAGGATAGCGAATGCGTATGGAGTAAGAGAGAGAGAGAGAGAGAGAGAGAGAGAGAGAGAGAGAGAGAGAGAGAGAGAGAGAGAGAGAGAGAGAGAGAGAGAGAGAGAGAGAGATTTGGCCTTCCTTTGGGCATTCAGTTGTTTCCGTCATCTCAGTTAACATAAGAAAAGAGTCAAGTGTGGAACTTGGCGTGATAGACTAATGTGCCGTATCACAACTTTCCTTATGGGTGATTACTGCTTCTCACTGAGTCATGTTTCTCTGTGTGCAGAGAACATTAGAAAGGTCACTGCTGTGGTTAGGGGTATAAACATTACAGTTGTTTTTTTCACTTTAAAAGTGTCTCTTCTTTTCATCTATAATGTGATTTTTTGTTCGTTTTCTTTTTTCAGTATTGTTAATCAGTGAGTAATGGAACTCAGTCTATCAAGCATAGAGATTCTCCTTATCTGAAATATGCTCATCACAATTTTCCGCTGTCATCTGCTATCATTCGAAAATGAAAGAATAGATGGAGAATAAATATTTGAAAAATGAATATTCATTTCTTGAGTATTGAACTGAAATATGGATGATATTCATCGCTTTATATATTTTTTTAGACTTTGGTCTAGTTGACAAAAAGGAATCCAATCAACACGTAACGCAAACTAGCCTAGCTTAGCCTGGTTTACCATAACATAGCCCAGGCCAACCAACCAAGGACGATAATTTCAATCACTGACCTGAGATTTTCTTCACCTCATTCAACATAACATATACAAACAATATTGAAAAAGTTCCAATATGATTACTTAACGCAAAACAGTCTCCTCCAAATCAAGAACTCTCGTACCATTACATCAGTCCTTTATACAATTACAGTTTATCTATACTTTGTTGGCACTATCATCATTAGATTTGTAGACAATACATGAGTTCGGTACTAGAGCGAATTAGAACGTTGTGGTATTCCGGGGTCGAAGTGCTGTCAAATGACTGAACCAGTGTATGTAAAACGTCTAAGGTAAGGAATAGAAAAGTCTGTGGGAAATGTGGTTTCAGTGCATTACACATGACTGCTATAGACTGAGTCAGATCGAATGTGGACATTTTCGTCCATTTTCTTGGCGCTAGTTCGCTGAAGCTTGGGGGTAGCGATGCTGCTTCCTGTGGGGCGGATTAGCGCCAGGAATGGATGAAGGCAAGTATGAATATCTAAATGTGTATATATGAATATGTGTGTGTCTGTGTGCCGTTTCCCGCGTTGGCGAGGTAGCGTTAAGAACAGAGGACTGGGCCTTTGACGTAATATCTTCACCTGGCCCATTTCTCTGTTCCTTCTTTTGGAAAATATGTAAAAAAAAAAAAAACACATGAGGATTTCCAGCCACCCGCTCCCTCCCCTTTTAGTCGCGTTCTACGACACACAGGGAATACGTGGGAAGTATTCTTTCTCTACTATCCCCAGGGATATATATATCTTTCTTTCATACTATTCGCCATTTCCCGCATTAGCGAGGTAGCGTTAAGGACAGAGGACTGGGCCTTTGAGGGAATATCCTCACCTGGCCCCCTTCTCTGTTCCTTCATTTGGAAAATAAGAAAAAGAAAAAAAAAGGAGAGGGGAGGATTTCCAGCCACCCGCTCCCTTCCCTTTTAGTCGCCTTCTACGACACGCAGGGAATAAGTGGGAAGTATTCTCTCACCCCTATCCCAATGGATATTATATATATATATATATATATATATATATATATATATATATATATATATATATATATATATATATATATATATATATATATATATATATATATATATATATATATATATATATATATATATATATATATATATATTTTTTTTTTTTTTTTTTTTTATACTTTGTCGCTGTCTCCCGCGTTTGCGAGGTAGCGCAAGGAAACAGACGAAAGAAATGGCCCAACCCCCCCCATACACATGTACATACACACGTCCACACACGCAAATATACATACCTACACAGCTTTCCATGGTTTACCCCAGACGCTTCACATGCCTTGATTCAATCCACTGACAGCACGTCAACCCCTGTATACCACATCGCTCCAATTCACTCTATTCCTTGCCCTCCTTTCACCCTCCTGCATGTTCAGGCCCCGATCACACAAAATCTTTTCACTCCATCTTTCCACCTCCAATTTGGTCTCCCTCTTCTCCTCGTTCCCTCCACCTCCGACACATATATCCTCTTGGTCAATCTTTCCTCACTCATTCTCTCCATGTGCCCAAACCATTTCAAAACACCCTCTTCTGCTCTCTCAACCACGCTCTTTTTATTTCCACACATCTCTCTTACCCTTACGTTACTTACTCGATCAAACCACCTCACACCACACATTGTCCTCAAACATCTCATTTCCAGCACATCCATCCTCCTGCGCACAACTCTATCCATAGCCCACGCCTCGCAACCATACAACATTGTTGGAACCACTATTCCTTCAAACATACCCATTTTTGCTTTCCGAGATAATGTTCTCGACTTCCACACATTTTTCAAGGCTCCCAAAATTTTCGCCCCCTCCCCCACCCTATGATCCACTTCCGCTTCCATGGTTCCATCCGCTGACAGATCCACTCCCAGATATCTAAAACACTTCACTTCCTCCAGTTTTTCTCCATTCAAACTCACCTCCCAATTGACTTGACCCTCAACCCTACTGTACCTAATAACCTTGCTCTTATTCACATTTACTCTTAACTTTCTTCTTCCACACACTTTACCAAACTCAGTCACCAGCTTCTGCAGTTTCTCACATGAATCAGCCACCAGCGCTGTATCATCAGCGAACAACAACTGACTCACTTCCCAAGCTCTCTCATCCCCAACAGACTTCATACTTGCCCCTCTTTCCAGGACTCTTGCATTTACCTCCCTAACAACCCCATCCATAAACAAATTAAACAACCATGGAGACATCACACACCCCTGCCGCAAACCTACATTCACTGAGAACCAATCACTTTCCTCTCTTCCTACACGTACACATGCCTTACATCCTCGATAAAAACTTTTCACTGCTTCTAACAACTTGCCTCCCACACCATATATTCTTAATACCTTCCACAGAGCATCTCTATCAACTCTATCATATGCCTTCTCCAGATCCATAAATGCTACATACAAATCCATTTGCTTTTCTAAGTATTTCTCACATACATTCTTCAAAGCAAACACCTGATCCACACATCCTCTACCACTTCTGAAACCACACTGCTCTTCCCCAATCTGATGCTCTGTACATGCCTTCACCCTCTCAATCAATACCCTCCCATATAATTTACCAGGAATACTCAACAAACTTATACCTCTGTAATTTGAGCACTCACTCTTATCCCCTTTGCCTTTGTACAATGGCACTATGCACGCATTCCGCCAATCCTCAGGCACCTCACCATGAGTCATACATACATTAAATAACCTTACCAACCAGTCAACAATACAGTCACCCCCTTTTTTAATAAATTCCACTGCAATACCATCCAAACCTGCTGCCTTGCCGGCTTTCATCTTCCGCAAAGCTTTTACTACCTCTTCTCTGTTTACCAAATCATTTTCCCTAACCCTCTCACTTTGCACACCACCTCGACCAAAACACCCTATATCTGCCACTCTGTCATCAGACACATTCAACAAACCTTCAAAATACTCATTCCATCTCCTTCTCACATCACCACTACTTGTTATCACCTCCCCATTTACGCCCTTCACTGAAGTTCCCATTTGCTCCCTTGTCTTACGCACCCTATTTACCTCCTTCCAGAACATCTTTTTATTCTCCCTAAAATTTACTGATAGTCTCTCACCCCAACTCTCATTTGCCCTTTTTTCACCTCTTGCACCTTTCTCTTGACCTCCTGTCTCTTTCTTTTATACTTCTCCCACTCAATTGCATTTTTTCCCTGCAAAAATCGTCCAAATGCCTCTCTCTTCTCTTTCACTAATACTCTTACTTCTTCATCCCACCACTCACTACCCTTTCTAAACAGCCCACCTCCCACTCTTCTCATGCCACAAGCATCTTTTGCGCAATCCATCACTGATTCCCTAAATACATCCCATTCCTCCCCCACTCCCCTTACTTCCATTGTTCTCACCTTTTTCCATTCTGTACACAGTCTCTCCTGATACTTCTTCACACAGGTCTCCTTCCCAAGCTCACTTACTCTCACCACCTTCTTCACCCCAACATTCACTCTTCTTTTCTGAAAACCCATACTAATCTTCACCTTAGCCTCCACAAGATAATGATCAGACATCCCTCCAGTTGCACCTCTCAGCACATTGACATCCAAAAGTCTCTCTTTCGCACGCCTGTCAATTAACACGTAATCCAATAACGCTCTCTGGCCATCTCTCCTACTTACATAAGTATACTTATGTATATCTCGCTTTTTAAACCAGGTATTCCCAATCATCAGTCCTTTTTCAGCACATAAATCTACAAGCTCTTCACCATTTCCATTTACAACACTGAACACCCCATGCATACCAATTATTCCCTCAACTGCCACATTACTCACCTTTGCATTCAAATCACCCATCACTATAACCCGGTCTCGTGCATCAAAACCGCTAACACACTCATTTAGCTGCTCCCAAAACACTTGCCTCTCATGATCTTTCTTCTCATGCCCAGGTGCATATGCACCAATAATCACCCACCTCTCTCCATCAACTTTCAATTTTACCCATATTAATCGAGAATTTACTTTCTTACATTCTATCACATACTCCCACAACTCCTGTTTCAGGAGTATTGCTACTCCTTCCCTTGCTCTTGTCCTCTCACTAACCCCTGACTTCACTCCCCAGACATTTCCAAACCACTCTTCCCCTTTATATATATATATATATATATATATATATATATATATATATATATATCTATATATATATATATATATATATATATATATATATATATATATATATATATATATATATATATATATATATATATATATATATATATATATATATATATATATATATATATATATATAAGTTGATGGAGAGAGATGGGTGATTATTGGTGCATATGCACCTGGGCATGAGAAGAAAGATCATGAGAGGCAAGTGTTTTGGGAGCAGCTAAATGAGTGTGTTAGTGGTTTTGATGCACGAGACCGGGTTATAGTGTTGGGTGATTTGAATGCAAAGGTGAGAAATGTGGCAGTTGAGGGAATAATTGGTATACATGAGGTGTTCAGTGTTGTGAATGGAAATGGTGAAGAGCTTGTAGATTTATGTGCTGAAAAAGGACTGATGGTTGGGAATACCTGGTTTAAAAAGCGAGATATACATAAGTATACTTATGTAAGTAGGAGAGATGGCCAGAGAGCGTTATTGGATTACGTGTTAATTGACAGGCGCGCGAAAGAAAGACTTTTGGATGTTAATGTGCTGAGAGGTGCAACTGGAGGGATGTCTGATCATTATCTTGTGGAGGCTAAGGTGATGATTTGTATGGGTTTTCAGAAAAGAAGAGTGAATGTTGGGGTGAAGAGGGTGGTGAGAGTATGTGAGCTTGGGAAGGAGACTTGTGTGAGGCAGTACCAGGAGAGACTGAGTACAGAATGGAAAAAGGTGAGAACAATGGAAGTAAGGGGAGTGGGGGAGGAATGGGATGTATTTAGGGAATCAGAGATGGATTGCGCAAAAGATGCTTGTGGCATGAGAAGAGTGGGAGGTGGGTTGATTAGAAAGGGTAGTGAGTGGTGGGATGAAGAAGTAAGAGTATTAGTGAAAGAGAAGAGGGAGGCATTTGGACGATTTTTGCAGGGAAAAAATGAAAATAAGTGGGAGACGTATAAAAGAAAGAGACAGGAGGTCAAGAGAAAGGTGCAAGAGGTGAAAAAAAGGGCAAATGAGAGTTGGGGTGAGAGAGTATCATTAAATTTTAGGGAGAATAAAAAGATGTTCTGGAAGGAGGTAAATAAAGTGCGTAAGACAAGGGAGCAAATGGGAACTTCAGTGAAGGGCGCAAATGGGGAGGTGATAACAAGTAGTGGTGATGTGGGAAGGAGATGGAGTGAGTATTTTGAAGGTTTGTTGAATGTGTTTGATGATAGAGTGACAGATATAGGGTGTTTTGGTCGAGGTGGTGTGCAAAGTGCGAGGGTTATGGAAAATGAGTTGGTAAACAGAGAAGAGGTAGTGAAAGCTTTGCGTAAGATGAAAGCCGGCAAGGCAGCAGGTTTGGATGGTATTGCAGTGGAATTTATTAAAAAAGGGGGGTGACTGTATTGTTGACTGGTTGGTAAGGTTATTCAATGTATGTATGACTCATAGTGAGGTGCCTGAGGATTGGCGGAATGCGTGCATAGTGCCATTGTACAAAGGCAAAGGGGATAAGAGTGAGTGCTCAAATTACAGAGGTATAAGTTTGTTGAGTATTCCTGGCAAATTATATGGGAGGGTATTGATTGAGAGGGTGAAGGCATGTACAGAGCATCAGATTGAGTAAGAGCAGTGTGGTTTCAGGAGTGGTAGAGGATGTGTGGATCAGGTGTTTGCTTAGAAAAGCAAATGGATTTGTATGTAGCATTTATGGATCTGGAGAAGGCATATGATAGAGTTGATAGAGATGCTCTGTGGAAGGTATTAAGAATATATGGTGTGGGAGGCAAGTTGTTAGAAGCAGTGAAAAGTTTTTATCGAGGATGTAAGGCATGTGTACGTGTAGGAAGAGAGGAAAGTGATTGGTTCTCAGTGAATGTAGGTTTGTGGCAGGGGTGTGTGATGTCTCCACGTTTGTTTAATTTGTTTATGGATTGGGTTGCTTGGGAGGTGAATGCAAGAGTTTTGGAAAGAGGGGCAAGTATGAAGTCTGTTGGGGATGAGAGAGCTTGGGAAGTGAGTCAGTTGTTGTTCGCTGATGATACAGCGCTGGTGGCTGATTCATGTGAGAAACTGCAGAAGCTGGTGACTGAGTTTGGTAAAGTGTGTGAAAGAAGAAAGTTAAGAGTAAATGTGAATAAGAGCAAGGTTATTAGGTACAGTAATGAATATATATATATATGAATATATATATATATATATATATATATATATTCTTATATATATATATATATATATATATATATATATATATATATATATATATATATATATATATATATATATATATATATATATATATATATATATATATATATATATATATATATATATATATATATATATATATATATATATATATATATATATATATATATATATATATATATATATATATATATATATATATATATATATATTTTTTTTTTTTTGCTTTGTCGCTGTCTCCGCGTTTGCGAGGTAGCGCAAGCAAACAGACGAAAGAAATAGCCCAACCTACCCCCATACACATGTATATACATAAGTCCACACACGCAAATATACATACCTACAGAGCTTTCCATGGTTTACCCCAGACGCTTCACATGCCCTGATTCAATCCACTGACAGCACGTCAACCCCGGTATACCACATCGATCCAATTCACTCTATTCCTTGCCCTCCTCTCACCCTCCTGCATGTTCAGGCCCCGATCACACAAAATCTTTTTCACTCCATCTTTCCACCTCTAATTTGGTCTCCCACTTTTCCTCGTTCCCTCCACCTCCGACACATATATCCTCTTGGTCAATCTCTCCTCAGTCATTCTCTCCATGTGCCCAAACCATTTCAAAACACCCTCTTCTGCTCTCTCAACCACGCTCTTTTTTATTTCCATACATCTCTCCTACCCTTACGTTACTTACTCGATCAAACCACCTCACACCACATATTGTCCTCAAACATCTCATTTCCAGCACATCCATCCTCCAGCGCACAACTCTATCCATAGCCCACGCCTCGCAACCATACAACATTGTTGGAACCACTATTCCTTCAAACATACCCATTTTTGCTTTCCGAGATAATGTTCTCGACTTCCACACATTCTTCAAGGCTCCCAGAATTTTCGCCCCCACCGTCACTAACACACTCATTCAGCTGCTCCGAAAACACTTGCCTCTCATGATCTTTCTTCTCAGGCCCAGGTGTATAAGCACCAATAATCACCCATCTCTCTCCATCAACTTTAAGTTTTACCCATATTAATCGAGAATTTACTTTCTTACATTCTATTACATACTCCCACAACTCCTATTTCAGGAGTACTGTTACTCCTTCCCTTGCTCTTGTCCTCTCACTAACCCCTGACTTTACTCCCAAGACATTTCCAAACCACTCTTCACCTTTACCCTTGAGCTTCGTTTCACTCAGAGCCAAAACATCCAGGTTCCTTTCCTCAAACATACTACCTATCTCTCCTTTTTTCACATCTTGGTTACACCAACACACATTTAGACACCTCAGTCTAAGCCTTCGAGGAGGATGAGCACTCCCCGCGTGACTCCTTCTTCTGTTTCCCATTTTAGAAAGTTAAAAAAATACAAGGAGGGGAGGATTTCTGGCCCCCCGCTCCCGTCCCCTCTAGTCGCTTTCTACGACACGCGAGGAATGCGTGGGAAGTATTCTCTCACCTCTATCCCCAGTGATAATATATATATATATATATATATATCTTTTCTTTCAAACTATTCGCCATTTCCCGCATTAACGAGGTAGCGTTAAGAACAGAGGACTGGGCCTTTGAGGGAATACCCTCACCTGGCCCAATTCTCTGTTCCTTCTTTTGGAAAATTAAAAAATAACCGAGAGGGGAGGATTTCCAGCCCCCCGCTCCCTCCCCTTTTAGTCGACTTCTACGACACGCAGGGAATACGTGGGAAGCATTCTTAATTCCCTATCCCCAGGGACAATATATATATATATATATATATATATATATATATATATATATATATATATATATATATATATATATATATATATATATATATATATATATATATATATATATATATATATATATATATATATATATATATATATATATATATATATATATATATATATATACACATATACATATACATACACATACATGCTCACATATACACACACACACACACACACATATACATATATATACATATGAAAAATGTAAGAAATAATTTAGAAACTGAAACTTCTAGCTTGAAATGAAATGAAAAAATGAATGTCACATAATGGTTCAACCTCTGGCTATGGAAAAGGGAAAATGTATAATCTATTTACACAAACGTCAATAGTATGTGTAAATATATATATATATATATATATATATATATATATATATATATATATATATATATATATATATATATATATATATATATATATATATATATATATATATATATATATATATATATATATATATATTTATATATATATATATATATATATATATATATATATATATATATATATATATATATATATATATATATATATATATATATATATATATATATATATATATATATATAGTGCTAGGAAAAGACAACAAAAGCCCCATTCGTTCACACTCAGTCTCTAGATGTCATATAATAATTCACCGAAACCACAGCTACCTTTCCATTTCCATGGTTTACCCCAGACGCTTCACATGCCCTGGTTCAATCTATTGACAGTAAGTCGACCCGGTATACCACATCGTTCCAATTCACTCTATTCCTTGCACGCCTTTCACCCTCCTGCATGTTTAGGCCCCGATCACTAAAAATCTTTTTCACTCAGTCTTTCCACCTCCAATTTGGTCTCCCACTTCCCCTTGTTCCCTTCACCTCCGACAGCTATATCCTTTTGGTCAATCTTTCCTCACTTACTCTCTCCATGTGACCAAACCATTTCAAAACACCCTCTTCTGCTCTCTAAACCACACTCTTTTTATTTCCACACATCTCTCTTACCCTTACATTACTTACTCTATCAAACCACCTCACACCATATATTGTCCTCAAACATCTCATTTCCAGCACATCCACCATCCCGCGCACAAGCCTGTTACTCCTTCCCTTGCTCTTGTCCTCTCAGCCCACGCCTCGCAGCCATACAACATTGTTGGAACCACAATTCCTTCAAACATACGCATTTTTGCTTTCCGAGATAATGTTCTCGACTTCCAAACATTCTTCAAGGCTTCCAGAAATCTCGCCCCCTCCCCCACTCTATGATTCACTTCCGTTTCCATGGTTCCATTAGCTGCCAGATCCACTCCCAGATATCTAAAACACTTCACTTCCTCCATATTTTCTCCATTCAAACTTACCTCCAAATTGACTTGACCCTCAACTCTACTGTACCTAATAACCTTGCTCTTATTCACATTTACTCTTAACTTTCTTCTTTCACACACTTTACCAAACTCAGTAACCAGCTTCTGCAGTTTCTCACATGAATCAGCCACCAGCGCAGTATGATCAGCGAGCAACAACTGACTCACTTCCCATGATCTCTCATCCACAACAGACTGCATACTTGCCTCTCTCTCCAAAACTATTGCATTCACCTCCCTAAGAACCCCATCCATAAACAAATTAAACAACCATGGAGACATCACACACCCCTGCCGCAAGCCTCTATTCACTGAGAACCAATCACTTTCCACTCTTCCTACTCGTACACATGCCTTAAATCTTCGATAAAAACTTTTCACTGCTTCTAACAACTTGCCTCCCACACAATATATTATTAATACCTTCCACAGAGCATCTCTATCAACTCTATCATATGCTTCCTCCAGATCCATAAATGCTACATCCATATCTATTTGCTTTTCTAAGTATTTCTCACATACTCTCTTCAAAGCAAACACACATCCTCTACCACTTCTGAAACCACACTGCTCTTCCCCAATCTGATGTTCTGTACATGACTTCACCCACTCAATCATTACCATCCCAAATACTTTACCAGGAATACTCAACAAACTTAAACTCTGTAATTTGAGCACTCACTCTTATCCCCTTTCCCTTTGTACACTGGCACTATGCAAGCGTTCCGCCAATCCTCAGGCACCTCACCATGAATCATACATACATTAAATAAACTTACCAACCAGTCAACAATACAGTCATCCCCTTTTTTAATAAATTCCACTGCAATACCATCCAAACCCGCCGCCTTGCCGGCTTTCATCTTCCGCAAAGATTTTACTTCTTCTTCTCTGTTTACCAAATAATTTTCCCTAACCCTCTCACTTTGCACACCACCTCGACCAAAAACCCTATATCTGCCACTCTATCATCAAACACATTCAACAAACCTTCAAAATACTCACTCCATCTCCTTCTCACATCACCACTACTTGTTATCACCTCCCCATTAGCGCCCTTAACTGAAGTTCCCATTTGCTCCCTTGTCTTACGCACTATTTACCTCCTTCCAAAACATCTTTTTATTCTCCCTGAAATTTAATGATACTGTCTCACCCCAACTCTCATTTGCCCTCTTTTTCACCTCTTGCACCTTTCTCTTAACCTCCTGCCTCTTTCTTATATACATCTCCCACTTATTTGCATTTTTTCCCTGCAAAAATCGTCCAAATGCCTTAATCTTACTTCCTCATCCCACCACTCACTACCCTTTCTAATCAACCCACCTCTCACGCTTCCCATGCCACAAACATCTTTTGCGCAAGCCATCACTGATTCCCTAAATACATCCCATTCCTCCCTCACTCCCCTTACTTTCTTTGTTCTCACCTTTTGCCATTCTGTACTCAGTCTCTCCTGGTACTTCCTCACACAAGTCTCCTTCCCAAGCTCAATTACTCTCACCACTCTCTTCACCCCAAAATTCTCTCTTCTTTTCTGAAAACTCCTGCAAATCTTCACCTTCGCCTCCAGAAGATAATGATTAAACATCCCTCCAGTTGCACCTCTCAACACATTAACATCCAAAAACTCTCTCTTTCGCGCGCCTATCAATTGACACGTAATCCAATAACGCTCTCTGGCTATCTTTCCTACTTACATACGTATACTTATGTATATCTCGCTTTTTAAACCAGGTATTCCCAATCGCCAGTCATTTTTCAGCATATAAATCTACAAGCTCTTCACCATTTCCATTTACAACACTGAACACCCCATGTATACCAATTATTCCCTCAACTGCCATATTACTCACCTTTGCATTCAAATCACCCATCACTACAACCCGGTCTTGTGCATCAAAACCACTAACACACTCATTCAGCTGCTCCCAAAATACTTGCCTCTCATGATCTTTCTTCTCATGCCTACGTGCATATGCACCAATAATCACCCATTTCTCTCCATCAACTTTCCGTTTTACCCATATCAGTCTAGAATTTACTTTCTTATACTCTATCACATACTCCCACAACTCCTGTTTCAGGAGTACTGCTACTCCTTCCCTTGCTCTTGTCCTCTAACTAACCTCTGACTTTACTCCCAAGACATTCCGAAACCACTCAGAGCCAAAACATCCAGGTTCCTCTCCACAAGCATGCTACATATCTCTCCTTTTTACTCATCTTGGTTACATCCACACACATTTAGACACCCTAATCTGAGCCTTCGAGGAGGATGAGCACTCCTCGCGTGACTCCTTCTCCTGTTATCCCTTTTAGAAAGTTAAAATACAAGGAGGGGAGGGTTTCTGGCCCCTCGCTCCCATCCCCTTTAGTCGTCTTCTACGACACGTGAGGAATTCGTGGGAAGTATTCTTTCTCCCCTATCCCAGTGATATATATATATATATATATATATATATATATATATATATAAATATATATATATATATATATATATATATATATATATATATATATATATATATATATATATATATATATATATATATATATATATATATATATATATATATCACTATATATATATTTGTTTTCTTTCTTTCAAACTATACGCCATTTCCCACGTTAGCGAAGTAGCGTTAAGAACAGAGGACTGGGCCTTTTTGGAATATCCTCACCTGGCCCCTTCTGTTCCTTCTTTTGGAAAATTAAAGAAAAAAAAATGAGAGGGGAGGATTTCCAGCCCCCCGCTCCCTCCCCTTTTAGTCGCCTTCTACGACACGCAGGGAATACGTGGGAAGTATTCTTAATCCCCTATCCCCAGGGATATATATATTATATATATATATATATATATATATATATATATATATATATATATATATATATATATATATATATATATATATATATATATATTTTTTTTTTTTTTTTTTTTTTGTCGCTGTCTTCCGCGTTTGCGAGGTAGCGCAAGGAAACAGACGAAAGAAATGGCCCAACCCACCCCCATACACATGTATATACATACGTCCACACACGCAAATATACATACCTACACAGCTTTCCATGGTTTACCCCAGACGCTTCACATGCCTTGATTCAATCCACTGACAGCACGTCAACCCCGGTATACCACATCGCTCCAATTCACTCTATTCCTTGCCCTCCTTTCACCCTCCTGCATGCTCAGGCCCCGATCACACAAAATCTTTTTCACTCCATCTTTCCACCTCCAATTTGGTCTCCCTCTTCACCTCGTTCCCTCCATCTCCGACACACATATCCTCTTGGTCAATCTTTCCTCGCTCATTCTCTCCATGTGCCCAAACCATGGAGAGAATGAATGAGGAAAGATTGACCAAGAGGATATATGTGTCGGAGGTGAAGGTAGCATTCCCGCCTGTTACACAGGGGTCCCGTGCTCGATCCTGGCTGTTGAAGGTTTGAATGTTCTTTTAAGGAAAGCTTTCCTATGCACTTTGTTCGTATTCATATACCTCCGCGTTGTACAGTTAGGTTCGGTAAAATGCTACCGCTGGCTATGTGCGCCTGTCGGGAAATGACCGGTGTAGACCCTTTTGCTCACCAACGTGAAACGAAGGGTATTCGTGTACATAGTATTCAAATAGTTATTTCCTATTGGCTAAGTCCATAGCCTAGCGGTAGCATTCCCGCCTGCTACACAGCGGTCCCGGATTCGATTATGGCTGTTGCGAGTTTTCTATTTGAATTACTTTATTTTCATTATATATTATAGCTGTCTTCCGCGTTAGCGAGGTATCGCAAGGAAACAGACGAAAGAAGGGCCCGACCCATCCACATACACATGTATATACATACACGTCCATACATCCACATATACATACCTATACATTTCAACGTATACATATATATACACACAGAGACATAAAGATATATACACATGTACAATAATTCATAATGTCTGCCCGTATTCATTCCCGTCGCCACCCCGCCAAACATGAAATGACAAACCCCTCTCCCCGCATGTGCGTGAGGTAGCCCTAAGAAAAGACAACAAGGCCACGTTCGTTCACATTCACTCTCTAGCTATCATGTATAATCCACCGAAACCACAGCTCTCTTTCCATATCCAGGCCCCAAAAAATTTTCCTTGGTTTACCCCAGACGCTCCACATGCCCTGGTTCAATAACTGACAGCACGTCAACCCCAGTATACAACAATGTTCCAGTTCACTCTATTTCTTGTACGCCTTTCACTCTCCTGCATGTTCAGGCCTCGATCGCTCAAAATCTTTTTCACACCCGGATTTCCAGCCCCCAGCTCCCTCCCCTTTTAGTCGCCTTCTACGACACGCTTCTCGTTCCCTCCACCTCTGACACATATATCCTCTTTGTCAATCTTTCCCCACTCATCTTCCCCATGTGACCAAACCATTTCAAAACACCCTCAACCACACTCTTTTGAACACCACACATCTCTTTTACCCTTTCATTACTTACTCGATCAAACCTCCTCACACCACATATTGTCTTCAAACATCTCATTTCCAGCAAATCCACCCTCCTCCGCACAACTCTATCTATAGCCCACGCCTCGCAACCATATAATATTGTTGGAAACACTATTCCTTCAAACATACCCATTTTTGCTTTCCGAGATAACGTTCTCGCCTTCCATACATTTTTCAACGCCCTCAGAACTTTCACCCCCCTCCCCCACTCTATGACTTACTTCCACTTCCAAAGTTCCATCCGCTGCAAAATCCACTCCCAGATACCTAAAACACTTCCCTTCCTCCAGTTTTTCTCCATTCAAACTTACCTCCCAATTGACTTGTCCCTCAACCCTACTGTATCTAATGACCTTGCTCTTATATACATTTTCTCTCAACTTTCTTCTTTCACACACTTTACCAAAACTCAGTCACCAGCTTCTGCAGCTTCTCACCCGTATCAGCCACCAGCGCTGTATCATCAGTGGAAGACAACTGACTCACTTTACAAGCTCTCTCATCCACAACAGACTGCATACCTGCCCCTCTCTCCAAAACGCTTGCATTCACCTACCTAACAAACTCATCGATAAACAAATTAAAGAAACACAGAGACATCACGCACCCCGCCGCAAACCGACATTCCCTGAGAACCTATCACTTTCCTCTCTACATGTAAATATGCCTTGCTGCCTCGATAAAAACTTTTCACTGCTTCTAACAACTTGCCTTCCACACTAAGTATTCTTAATACCTTCCACAGAGCATCTCGATCAACTATATCATATGCCTTCTCCAGATCCATAAAAGCTACATACAAATCCATTTGCTTTTATAAGTATTTCTTACATATATTTTTCAACCCAAACACCTGATCCGTACATCCTCTACCGTTTCTGAAACCACACTGCCCTTCCCCAGTCTGATGCTCTATACATGCTTTCACCCTCTCAATCAATACCTTCCCATATAATTTCCCAAGAATACTTAGCAAACTTATACCTCTGTAATTTCAGCACTCACCTTTATCGCCTCTACCTTTGTACAAAGACACTATGCATGTATTCCGCCAATCCTCGGGCACCTAATCATGAGTCATACATACATTGAATATTCTTACCAACAAGTCAACAACACAGTCACCCCTTTTTTGATAAATTCCACTGCAATACCATCCAAACCCGCTGCCTTACCAGCTTTCATCTTCGGCAAAGCTTTTACTACCTCTTCTCTGTTTACGAAATCATTCTCCTTAGCCCTTTTACTTCGCACACCACCTCTACAAAAACACCCTATATCTGACACTCTGTAATCTAACCCATTCAACGAACCTTCAAAATGCTCACTTCATCTTCTCAAATCACCTCCACTTGTTTACACTTACCCCTTAGCCCCCTTCACCGATGTTCCCATTTGTTCTCTTGTCTTACGCACTTTATTTGCCTCCTTCCAAAACACCTTCTATTCTCCCTAAAATTTAATGATACTCTCTCACCCCAGCTTTCATTTGCCCTCTTTTTCACCTCTTGCACCTTTCTCTTAACCTCCTGCCTCTTTCTTATATACATCTCCCACTTATTTGCATTTTTTCCCTGCAAATATCGTCCAAATGCCTTAATCTTACTTCCTCATCCCACCACTCACTACCCTTTCTAATCAACCCACCTCTCACGCTTCCCA
The DNA here is from genome assembly GCF_036320965.1 of Panulirus ornatus. NCBI lineage: Eukaryota > Metazoa > Arthropoda > Malacostraca > Decapoda > Palinuridae > Panulirus > Panulirus ornatus. The sequence goes on from NC_092241.1 coordinate 14,364,955, forward strand.
TGCCACAAACATCTTTTGCGCAAGCCATCACTGATTCCCTAAATACATCCCATTCCTCCCCCACTCCCCTTACCTTCTTTGTTCTCACCTTTTGCCATTCTGTACTCAGTCTCTCCTGGTACTTCTTCACACAAGTCTCCTTCCCAAGCTCAATTACTCTCACCACTCTCTTCACCCCAAAATTCTCTCTTCTTTTCTGAAAACTCCTACAAATCTTCACCTTCGCCTCCAGAAGATAATGATTAGACATCCCTCCAGTTGCACCTCACAACACATTAACATCCAAAAACTCTCTCTTTCGCGCGCCTATCAATATACACGTAATCCAATAACGCTCTCTGGCTATCTTTCCTACTTACATACGTATACTTATGTATATCTCGCTTTTTAAACCAGGTATTCCCAATCGCCAGTCATTTTTCAGCATATAAATCTACAAGCTCTTCCCCATTTCCATTTACAACACTGAACACCCCATGTATACCAATTATTCCCTCAACTGCCATATTACTCACCTTTGCATTCAAATCACCCATCACTACAACCCGGTCTTGTGCATCAAAACCACTAACACACTCATTCAGCTGCTCCCAAAATACTTGCCTCTCATGATCTTTCTTCTCATGCCCACGTGCATATGCATCAATAATCACCCATTTCTCTCCATCAACTTTCCGTTTTACCCATATCAGTCTAGAATTTACTTTCTTATACTCTATCACATACTCCCAGAACTCCTGTTTCAGGAGTACTGCTACTCCTTCCCTTGCTCTTGTCCTCTAACTAACCTCTGACTTTACTCCCAAGACATTCCGAAACCACTCAGAGCCAAAACATCCAGGTTCCTCTCCACAAGCATGCTACCTATCTCTCATTTTTACTCATCTTGGTTACATCCACACACATTTAGACACCCTAATCTGAGCCTTCGAGGAGGATGAGCACTCCTCGCGTGACTCCTTCTCCTGTTATCCCTTTTAGAAAGTTAAAATACAAGGAGGGGAGGGTTTCTGGCCCCTCGCTCCCATCCCCTTTAGTCGTCTTCTACGACACGTGAGGAATTCGTGGGAAGTATTCTTTCTCCCCTATCCCAGTGATATATATATATATATATATATATATATATATATATATATATATATATATATATATATATATATATATATATATATATATATATATATATATATATATATATTTCTTTTCTTTCTTTCAAACTATACGCCATTTCCCACGTTAGCGAAGTAGCGTTAAGAACAGAGGACTGGGCCTTTTTTGGAATATCCTCACCTGGCCCCTTCTGCTCCTTCTTTTGGAAAGTTAAAGAAAAAAAAATGAGAGGGGAGGATTTCCAGCCCCCCGCTCCCTCCCCTTTTAGTCGCCTTCTACGACACGCAGGGAATACGTGGGAAGTATTCTTAATCCCCTATCCCCAGGGATATATATATATATATATATATATATATACATATATATATATATATATATATATATATATGTATATATATATTTTTTTTTTTTTTTTTTTTTTGTCGCTGTCTTCCGCGTTTGCGAGGTAGCGCAAGGAAACAGACGAAAGAAATGGCCCAACCCACCCCCATACACATGTATATACATACGTCCACACACGCAAATATACATACCTACACAGCTTTCCATGGTTTACCCCAGACGCTTCACATGCCTTGATTCAATCCACTGACAGCACGTCAACCCCGGTATACCACATCGCTCCAATTCACTCTATTCCTTGCCCTCCTTTCACCCTCCTGCATGCTCAGGCCCCGATCACACAAAATCTTTTTCACTACATCTTTCCACCTCCAATTTGGTCTCCCTCTTCTCCTCGTTCCCTCCACCTCCGACACATATATCCTCTTGGTCAATCTTTCCTCGCTCATTCTCTCCATGTGCCCAAACCATGGAGAGAATGAGTGAGGAAAGATTGACCAAGAGGATATATGTGTCGGAGGTGGAGGTAGCATTCCCGCCTGTTACACAGGGGTCCCGGGCTCGATCCTGGCTGTTGAAGGTTTGAATGTTCTTTTAAGGAAAGCTTTCCGATGCACTTTGTTCGTATTCATATACCTCCGCGTTGTACAGTTAGGTTCGGTAAAATGCTACCGCTGGCTATGTGCGCCTGTCGGGAAATGACCGGTGTAGACCCTTTTGCTCACCAACGTGAAACGAAGGGTATTCGTGTACATAGTATTCAAATAGTTATTTCCTATTGGCCAAGCCCATAGCCTAGCGGTAGCATTCCCGCCTGCTACACAGCGGTCCCGGATTCGATTATGGCTGTTGCGAGTTTTTATATTTGAATTACTTTATTTTCATTATATATTATAGCTGTCTTCCGCGTTAGCGAGGTATCGCAAGGAAACAGACGAAAGAAGGGCCCGACCCATCCACATACACATGTATATACATACACGTCCATACATCCACATATACATACCTATACATTTCAACGTATACATATATATACACACAGAGACATAAAGATATATACACATGTACAATAATTCATAATGTCTGCCCGTATTCATTCCCGTCGCCACCCCGCCAAACATGAAATGACAAACCCCTCTCCCCGCATGTGCGTGAGGTAGCCCTAAGAAAAGACAACAAGGCCACATTCGTTCACACTCACTCTCTAGCTATCATGTATAATCCACCGAAACCACAGCTCCCTTTCCATATCCAGGCCCCAAAAAAATTTTCCTTGGTTTACCCCAGACGCTTCACATGCCCTGGTTCAATAACTGACAGCACGTCAACCCCAGTATACAACAATGTTCCAGTTCACTCTATTTCTTGTACGCCTTTCACTCTCCTGCATGTTCAGGCCTCGATCGCTCAAAATCTTTTTCACACCCGGATTTCCAGCCCCCCACTCCCTCCCCTTTTAGTCGCCTTCTACGACACGCTTCTCGTTCCCTCCACCTCTGACACATATATCCTCTTTGTCAATCTTTCCCCACTCATCTTCCCCATGTGACCAAACCATTTCAAAACACCCTCAACCACACTCTTTTTAACACCACACATCTCTTTTACCCTTTCATTACTTACTCGATCAAACCTCCTCACACCACATATTGTCTTCAAACATCTCATTTCCAGCACATCCACCCTCCTCCGCACAACTCTATCTATAGCCCACGCCTCGCAACCATATAATATTGTTGGAAACACTATTCCTTCAAACATACCCATTTTTGCTTTCCGAGATAACGTTCTCGCCTTCCATACATTTTTCAACGCCCTCAGAACTTTCACCCCCCTCCCCCACTCTATGACTTACTTCCGCTTCCAAAGTTCCATCCGCTGCAAAATCCACTCCCAGATACCTAAAACACTTCCCTTCCTCCAGTTTTTCTCCATTCAAACTTACCTCCCAATTGACTTGTCCCTCAACCCTACTGTATCTAATGACCTTGCTCTTATATACATTTTCTCTCAACTTTCTTCTTTCACACACTTTACCAAAACTCAGTTACCAGCTTCTGCAGCTTCACACCCGTATCAGCCACCAGCGCTGTATCATCAGTGGAAGACAACTGACTCACTTTACAAGCTCTCTCATCCACAACAGACTGCATACCTGCCCCTCTCTCCAAAACGCTTGCATTCACCTACCTAACAAACTCATCTATAAACAAATTAAAGAAACACAGAGACATCACGCACCCCGCCGCAAACCGACATTCCCTGAGAACCTATCACTTTCCTCTCTACATGTAAACATGCCTTACTGCCTCGATAAAAATTTTCACTGCTTCTAACAACTTGCCTTCCGAGTATTCTTAATACCTTCCACAGAGCATCTCGATCAACTATATCATATGCCTTCTCCAGATCCATAAAAGCTACATACAAATCCATTTGCTTTTATAAGTATTTCTTACATATATTTTTCAACCCAAACACCTGATCCGTACATCCTCTACCGTTTCTGAAACCACACTGCCCTTCCCCAGTCTGATGCTCTGTACATGCTTTCACCCTCTCAATCAATACCTTCCCATATAATTTCCCAAGAATACTTAGCAAACTTATACCTCTGTAATTTCAGCACTCACCTTTATCGCCTCTACCTTTGTACAAAGACACTATGCATGTATTCCGCCAATCCTCGGGCACCTAATCATGAGTCATACATACATTGAATATTCTTACCAACAAGTCAACAACACAGTCACCCCCTTTTTTGATAGATTCCACTGCAATACCATCCAAACCCGCTGCCTTACCAGCTTTCATCTTCGGCAAAGCTTTTACTACCTCTTCTCTGTTTACGAAATCATTCTCCTTAGCCCTTTTACTTCGCACACCACCTCTACAAAAACACCCTATATCTGACACTCTGTAATCGAACCCATTCAACGAACCTTCAAAATGCTCACTTCATCTTCTCAAATCACCTCCACTTGTTTACACTTACCCCTTAGCCCCCTTCACCGATGTTCCCATTTGTTCTCTTGTCTTACGCACTTTATTTGCCTCCTTCCAAAACACCTTCTATTCTCCCTAAAATTTAATGATACTCTCTCACCCCAGCTTTCATTTGCCCTCTTTTTCACCTCTTGCACTTTTCTTTTGAACTCCTGCATCTTTCTTTTATACATCTCTTAGTCATTTTCATTATTTCCCTGCAATACTCGTCCAAATGTCTCTCTCTTCTCTTTTACCAATGACTTTATTTCTTCATCCAACCACTTACTACCCTTTCTAATCGGCCCACCTCCCACGCTTCTCATGCCACAAGCATCTTTTGTGCAAGCCATCACTGCTTCCCTAAATACATCCCACTCCTTCCCCACTCCCCTTACGACCTTTGCTCTCACCTTTTTCCACCTTACACCTAGTCTCTCCTGGTACTTTCTTACAAAATCTCCTTCCCAAGCTCACTTACTCTCATCACTCTCTTCATCCCAACATTCTCTCTTCTTTTCTGGAAACCTCTACAAATCTTCACATTCGCCTACACAATGTAATGATCAGACATCCCTCCAGTTGCGCCTCTCATCGTATTAGCATTCAAAAGTCTCTCTTTTGCGCACCTATCAATTAACACGTAATCCAACAACGTTCTCTGGCCATCTTTGCTACTTATATACGTATACTTATGTATATCTCTCTTTTTAAATCAGGTACTCCCAATCACCAGTCCTTTTTCAGCACATAAATCTACAAGCTCTTCACCATTTCCATTTGCAACACTGAACAACCCATATACAACAATTATTCCCTCAACTGCGAAATTACTCACCTTTGAATTCAAATCAACCATCACTATAAACCGGTCTCGTGCATGAAAACTACTAACACTCACTAAGCTGCTCCTTAAACACTTGCCTCTCATGATCTTTCTTCACATGTACAGATGCATAGGCACCAATAATCACCCATCTCTCTCCATCCACTTTCAGTTTTACCCATATCTGTCTAGAGTTTACTTTCTTTCACTCTGTCACATACTCCCACCACTCCTGCTTCAGGAGTAGTGTTATTCCTTCCCGTGCTCTTGTCCTCTGACCAACCCCTAACGTTTCTCCCAAAACATTCCCAAACCACTCTTCCCCTTTACGCTTGAGCTTCATTTCACTTACAGCCAAAACATCCTGTTCCTTTCCTCAAAGATACTACCTAACTCATTTTTCTCATCTTGATTACATCCACACCCATTTAGATCCCAATCTGAGCCTTCGAGGAGGATGAGCACTCCCCGTGTGACTCCTTCTGTTTCCCCTTTTAGAAAATTAGAATACAAGGGGGAGAGGGTTTCTAGCCCCCTGCCTCCGTCCCCTTAAGACGCCTTCTTCGACACGTGAGGAATGCATGGGAAGTATTTTTTTCCCTTATCCCCATACACACACACACACACACACACACACACACACACACATATATATATATATATATATATATATATATATATATATATATATATATATATATATATATATACATATATATTATCTTTTTATTATATTTCGTTGCTGTCTCAAGCGTCAGCGAGGTAGCGCAAGGAAACAAACGAAAGAGTGGCCCAACCCACCTACACACACATGTATATACATACACGTCCACACAGGCACATATTCATACCTATACATCTTAACGTATACATATATATCTACAGAGAGACTTATACATATATACACATGTATATGATTCATACTGTCTGCCCTAAATCATTCCCGTCGCAACCCCCTCCCCCTGCATGTGCGCGAGGTAGCACTAGGAAAAGACAACAAAAGCCACTTTTGTTCACTCTCAGTCTCTAGCTGTCATGTATAATGTACCGAAACCGCAGATCCCTTTCCACATCCAGGTCCTACAAAAGTTTCCTTTGTTTACCCAAGACGCTTCACATGCCCTGCTTCAATCCATTGACAGCACATCGACCCCAGTATACCAAATTGTTTCAATTTACTCTATTCCTTGCACGCCTTTCACCATCCAGCATGTTCAGGCCCCTAATCACTAAAATCTTTTTCACTCAATCTTTCCACCTCCAATTTGGTCTCCCACTTCTCCTCGTTCCCTCGACCTCTGACACGTACATCCTCCTTTTCTATCTTTCCTCATTCATTCTCTCCACGTGAACAAACCACTCGAAACACCCTCCTCTACTCTTCCAACCACACTCTTTTTATTACCACACATCTTTCTTACCCAGTCATTACTTACTCGATCAAATCACCTCACACCACATATTATTCCCAAACATCCCATTTCCAGCACATCCACCCCTCTCTGCACAATTCAATCTATAGCCCACTCCTCACACCTATATAGAATTGTTGGATCCACTATTCCTTCAAACATACCCATTTTTGCTTTCCAAGATAACGTAATCGCCTTCCACATATTTTTCAACCCTCTCAGAACTTTCCCTCATCCCCCACTCTATGACTCACTTTACTTCCATGGTTACAAACGCTGCCAAATGCACTCCCAAATATCTGAAACACCTCACTTCCTCCAGTTTCTCTCCACTCAAACTTACCTCCCAGTTGACTTGTCCCTCAACCCTATTGTACCTAATAATCTTCCTCTTAGTCACATTCACTCTCAACTTTTTCCTTTCACACACACTTACCAAACTCAGTCACCAGCTTCTGCAGTTTTTCACCCGAATCAGCCACCAGCGGTGTATCATCAGCGAACAGCAACTGAATCACTTTCCAAGCCCTCTCATCCACAACAGACTGCATACTTGCCCCTCTTTCTAAAGCTCTTGTATTCACCTCCCTAACGACCTCACCCAAAAACAAATTAAACAACCATGGAGACAACACGCACCCCTGCCGTAAAGCGATATTCATGAGAACCAATCACATTCCTCTCTTCCTACTCGTACACATGACTTACATCCTCGACAAACACTTTTCACTTCTAACAACTTTCCTCCCACACCATACATTCTTAATACCTTCCACAGAGCATCTCTATCAACTCTATCATGTACCTTTCCGAGACTAACAAATGCTATATACAAATCCATTTCCTTTTCTAGGTATTTCTCACATACATTCTTGAAAGAAAACACCTGATCTACACATCCTCTACCACTTCTGAAACCTGACTGTTCTTCCCCAATCTGCTGCTTTGTACATGCCTTCACCCTCTCATTCAGTACCCTCCCATATAATTTCCCAGGAATACTCAAGAAACTTATACCTCGGTAATTTAATCACTCACTCTTATGACCTTTGCCTTTGTACAATGGCACTATGCAAACATTTCGCCAATCCTCAGGCACCTCACCATAAGTCATATATACATTAAATAACCTTATCAACCAGTCAACAACACAGTCATCACTTTATATATATATATATATATATATATATATATATATATATATATATATATATATATATATATATATATATATATATATATATATATATATATATATATATATATATATATATATATATATATATATGTATACATATATATATATATATATATATATATATATATATATATATATATATATATATATGTATATATATATATATATATATATATATATATATATATATATATATATATATATATATATATATATATATATATATATATAATCCCTGGGGATAGGGGAGAAAGAATACTTCCCACGTATTCCCTGCGTGTCGTAGAAGGCGACTAAAAGGGGAGGGAGCGGGGGGCTGGAAATCATCCCCTCTCACTTTTTTTTTTAATTTTCCAAAAGAGGGAACAGAGAAGGGGCCCAGGTGAGGATATTCCCTCAATGGCCCAGTCCTCTGTTCTCAACGCTACCTTGCTAATGCGGGAAATGGCGAATAGTATGAAAGAAAGAAAAGAAATATATATATATATATATATATATATATATATATATATATATATATATATATATATATATATATATATATATATATATATATATATATATATATATATATATATATATACATATATATATATATATATATATATATATATATATACGTATATATATATATATATATATATATATATATATATATATATATATATATGTATATATATATATATATATATATATATATATATATATATATATATATATATATATATATATATATATATATATATATATATATATATATATACATATATATATATATATATATATATATATATATATATATATATATATATATATATATATATATATATATATATATATATATATGTATTTTTTTTTTTTCTTTTTGCTTTGTCGGTGTCTCCCGCGTTTGCGAGGTAGCGCAAGGAAACAGACGAAAGAAATGGCCCAACCCACCTCCATACAAATGTATATACATACACGTCCACACATGCAAATATACATACCTACACAGCATTCCATGGTTTACCCCAGACGCTTCACATGCCCTGATTCAATCCACTGACAGCACGTCAACCCCGGTATACCACATCGATCCAATTCACTCTATTCCTTGCCCTCCTTTCACCCGCCTGCATCTTCAGGCCCCGATCACACAAAATCTTTTTCACTCCATCTTTCCACCTCCAATTTGGTCTCCCACTCCTCGTTCCCTCCATCTCCGACACATATATCCTCTTGGTCAATATATATATATATATACATATATATATATATATATATATATATATATATATATATATATATATATATATATATATATATTTTTTTTTTTTTTTTTATACTTTGTCGCTGTCTCCCGCGTTTGCGAGGTAGCGCAAGGAAACAGACGAAAGAAATGGCCCAACCCCCCCCCCCCATACACATGTACATACACACGTCCACACACGCAAATATACATACCTACACAGCTTTCCATGGTTTACCCCAGACGCTTCACATGCCTTGATTCAATCCACTGACAGCACGTCAACCCCTGTATACCACATCGCTCCAATTCACTCTATTCCTTGCCCTCCTTTCACCCTCCTGCATGTTCAGGCCCCGATCACACAAAATCTTTTTCACTCCATCTTTCCACCTCCAATTTGGTCTCCCTCTTCTCCTCGTTCCCTCCACCTCCGACACATATATCCTCTTGGTCAATCTTTCCTCACTCATTCTCTCCATGTGCCCAAACCATTTCAAAACACCCTCTTCTGCTCTCTCAACCACGCTCTTTTTATTTCCACACATCTCTCTTACCCTTACGTTACTTACTCGATCAAACCACCTCACACCACACATTTTCCTCAAACATCTCATTTCCAGCACATCCATCCTCCTGCGCACATCTCTATCCATAGCCCACGCCTCGCAACCATACAACATTGTTGGAACCACTATTCCTTCAAACATACCCATTTTTGCTTTCCGAGATAATGTTCTCGACTTCCACACATTTTTCAAGGCTCCCAAAATTTTCGCCCCCTCCCCCACCCTATGATCCACTTCCGCTTCCATGGTTCCATCCGCTGACAGATCCACTCCCAGATATCTAAAACACTTCACTTCCTCACACCACACATTTTCCTCAAACATCTCATTTCCAGCACATCCATCCTCCTGCGCACATCTCTATCCATAGCCCACGCCTCGCAACCATACAACATTGTTGGAACCACTATTCCTTCAAACATACCCATTTTTGCTTTCCGAGATAATGTTCTCGACTTCCACACATTTTTCAAGGCTCCCAAAATTTTCGCCCCCTCCCCCACCCTATGATCCACTTCCGCTTCCATGGTTCCATCCGCTGACAGATCCACTCCCAGATATCTAAAACACTTCACTTCCTCCAGTTTTTCTCCATTGAAACTCACCTCCCAATTAACTTGACCCTCACCCCTACTGTACCTAATAACCTTGCTCTTATTCACATTTACTCTTAACTTTCTTCTTCCACACACTTTACCAAACTCAGTCACCAGCTTCTGCAGTTTCTCACATGAATCAGCCACCAGCGCTGTATCATCAGCGAACAACAACTGACTCACTTCCCAAGCTCTCTCATCCCCAACAGACTTCATACTTGCCCCTCTTTCCAGGACTCTTGCATTTACCTCCCTAACAACCCCATCCATAAACAAATTAAACAACCATGGAGACATCACACACCCCTGCCGCAAACCTACATTCACTGAGAACCAATCACTTTCCTCTCTTCCTACACGTACACATGCCTTACATCCTCGATAAAAACTTTTCACTGCTTCTAACAACTTGCCTCCCACACCATATATTCTTAATACCTTCCACAGAGCATCTCTATCAACTCTATCATATGCCTTCTCCAGATCCATAAATGCTACATACAAATCCATTTGCTTTTCTAAGTATTTCTCACATACATTCTTCAAAGCAAACACCTGATCCACACATCCTCTACCACTTCTGAAACCGCACTGCTCTTCCCCAATCTGATGCTCTGTACATGCCTTCACCCTCTCAATCAATACCCTCCCATATAATTTACCAGGAATACTCAACAAACTTATACCTCTGTAATTTGAGAACTCACTCTTATACCCTTTGCCTTTGTACAATGGCACTATGCACGCATTCCGCCAATCCTCAGGCACCTCACCATGAGTCATACATACATTAAATAACCTTACCAACCAGTCAACAATACAGTCACCCCCTTTTTTAATAAATTCCACTGTAATACCATCCAAACCTGCTGCCTTGCCGGCTTTCATCTTCCGCAAAGCTTTTACTACCTCTTCTCTGTTTACCAAATAATTTTCCCTAACCCTCTCACTTTGCACACCACCTCGACCATATATATATATATATATATATATATATATATATATATATATATATATATATATATATATATATATATATATATATATATATATATATATATATATATATATACATATATATATATATTTATATATATATATATATATATATGTATGTATATATATGTATATATATGTATATATATGTTTATATATATATGTACATATATATATATATATATATATATATATATATATATATATATATATATATATATATATATATATATATATATATATATATATATATATATATATATATATATCTTTTTTTTCTTTCAAACTATTCGCCATTTCCCACATTAGCGAGGTAGCGTTAAGAACAGAGGCCTGGGCCTTTGAGGGAATACCCTCATCTGGCCCAATTCTCTGTTCCTTCTTTTGGAAAATTAAAAAATACATTCCTATTTTCGTCCAAGGCTATCTGGTTTTCCAGACTGAAGAGTGGCATTCACTACTGTCGTTTAGTATTGTATACACCATCAAACGTTGTCATAGCCAGCACCGAAATTATCCAACATTAGTGATGATCTACTCTTCCAGTACCAAGGCCGTCTACTTGGGTCTCCATCTTTCCTAGTCTCCAATTTCACATAGCAGTGTGGCTGATTCGTTGGTAGCCGGTGGTTCAAGCATCGCCCCGAGGCAGTGTCTGCTGGAAGGCCCAAACACACCCCCCACGCGCGCCTTGGGTTCGTGCGTATCATGACCTGTGCACCTGAGGTACTTCTGTTGTCTCTAGGATCAGCTCTGTGGTAAAACCATTCACCCTTACCATGCCTTACCATACCAAGACATCTGTCTTTTGTCTGCCAGGCCAGGTGCAGCTGCGTCATGCCACTGCCCTATACACTTGCAGATTTCGCCAAGATAATACAAGAAAATAGTGAAATTGGAAAAGAATGTAGCTTAGACATTGAAGCTTATTCTTTCATTGAAATGTGAACAAAGGGAGCATTTCTCAAAGTGATAGAGATAGAAAGCAAAAAAGCGTTTTTCATGAATATACTGGAAAAGTTGAGGTCTAGATAAACTTTTGGTCTGTCAAGGCTTTATTATGGCGGATGACCAACTACCTACCCTCATATATCCAAGATATGGTTGTACTTTGTGTAATGAAGAAAATTGAGAAACATCATAAGCCAATATTCCAGTTTCATGATAAGAGAAGTGGTTCAGGCAGTATGATACAGTGGTTAAATTGATAAAACTACTATTGACGTTTGTGTAAATAAATTATAAATTTTCCCTTTTCCATAGCCAGAGGTTGAACCATAGTGTGACATTCATTTTTTTCAGTTTCATTTCAGGATAGAAGTTTTAGTTTTCTAAATTATTTCTTACATTTTTCATATGTATATATATATATATATATATATATATATATATATATATATATATATATATATATATATATATATATATATATATATATATATATATATATATATATATATATATATATATATATATATATATATATATATGTGTGTGTATATGTGTGTAAGTGTGTATATATGTGTATATGTGTGTCTATGTATATATATATATATATATATATTATCTCTGGGGACAGGGGTGAAAGAATACTTCTCACGCATTCCTCCCATTTTAGAAAGTTAAAAAATACAAGGAGGGGAGGATTTCTGGCCCCCCGCTCTCGTCCCCTCTAGTCGCCTTCAACGACACGCGAGGAATGCGTGGGAAGTATTCTTTCACCCCTATCACCAGGGATACGGGTGAAAGGGGTGATCGAGTAAGTAACGTAAGGGTAAGAGAGATGTGTGGAAATAAGAAGAGCGTGGTTGAGAGAGCAGAAGAGGGTGGTTTGAAATGGTTTGGGCACATGGAGAGAATGAGTGAGGAAAGATTGACCAAGAGGATATATGTGTCGGAGGTTGAGGGAACGAGGAGAAGAGGGAGACCAAATTGGAGGTGGAAAGATGGAGTGAAAAAGATTTTGTGTGATCGGGGCCTGAACAAGCAGGAGGGTGAAAGGAGGGCAAGGAATAGAGTGAATTGGAGCGATGTGGTATACCGGGGTTGACGTGCTGTCAGTGGATTGAATCAAGGAATGTGAAGCGTCTAGGGTAAACCATGGAAAGCTGTGTAGGTATGTATATTTGCGTGTGTGGACGTATGTATATACATGTGTATGGGAGTGGGTTGGGCCATTTCTTTCGTCTGTTTCCTTGCGCTACCTCGCAAACGCGGGAGAAAGCGAAAAAGAAAAAAGAAAAAAAAAAAAAATATACATAGGTATGTATATTTGCGGGGAGCCAAAAATCCTCCCCGTCCTTGTATTTTTTAACTTTCTAAAATGGGAGGAATGCGTGGGAAGTATTCTTTATGGATCTGGAGAATGCATATGATATAGTTGATAGAGATGATCTGTGGTAGGTATTAAGAATATATGGTGTGGGAGGCAAGTTGTTAGAAGCAGTGAAAAGTTTTTATCGAGGATGTAAGGCTTGTGTTCGTGTAGGAAGAGAGGAAAGTGATTGGTTCTCAGTGAATGTAGGTTTGCGGCAGGGGTGTGTGATGTCTCCATGGTTGTTTAATTTGTTTATGGATGGGGTTGTTAGGGAGGTAAATGCAAGAGTTTTGGAAAGAGTGGCAAGTATGAAGTCTGTTGGGGATGAGAGAGCTTGGGAAGTGAGTCAGTTGTTGTTCGCTGATGATACAGCGCTGGTGGCTGATTCATGTGAGAAACTGCAGAAGCTGGTGACTGAGTTTGGAAAAGTGTGTGGAAGAAGAAAGTTAAGAGTAAATGTGAATAAGAGCAAGGTTATTAGGTACAGTAGGGTTGAGGGTCAAGTCAATTGGGAGGTGAGTTTGAATGGAGGAAAACTGGAGGAAGTGAAGTGTTTTAGATATCTGGGAGTGGATCTGGCAGCGGATGGAACCATGGAAGCGGAAGTGGATCATAGGGTGGGGGAGGGGGCGAAAATCCTGGAGGCCTTGAAGAATGTGTGGAAGTCGAGAACATTATCTCGGAAAGCAAAAATGGGTATGTTTGAAGGAATAGTGGTTCCAACAATGTTGTATGGTTGCGAGGCGTGGGCTATGGATAGAGTTGTGCGCAGGAGGATGGATGTGCTGGAAATGAGATGTTTGAGGACAATGTGTGGTGTGAGGTGGTTTGATCGAGTGAGTAACGTAAGGGTAAGAGAGATGTGTGGAAATAAAAAGAGCGTGGTTGAGAGAGCAGAAGAGGGTGTTTTGAAGTGGTTTGGGCACATGGAGAGGATGAGTGAGGAAAGATTGACCAAGAGGATATATGTGTCGGAGGTGGAGGAAACAAGGAGAAGAGGGAGACCAAATTGGAGGTGGAAAGATGGAGTGAAAAAGATTTTGTGTGATCGGGGCCTGAACATGCAGGAGGGTGAAAGGAGGGCAAGGAATAGAGTGAATTGGAGCGATGTTGTATACCGGGGTTGACGTGCTGTCAGTGGATTGAAGCAGGGCATGTGAAGCGTCTGGGGTAAACCATGGAATGTTGTGTAGGTATGTATATTTGCGTGTGTGGACGTATGTATATACATGTGTATGGGGGGGGGGGGGGTTGGGCCATTTCTTTCGTCTGTTTCCTTGCGCTACCTCGCAAACGCGGGAGACAGCGACAAAGTATAATAAAAAAAAATAATATGTATATTTGCGTGTATGGACGTATGTATATACATGTGTATGGGGGTGGGATGGGCCATCTCTTTCGTCTGTTTCCTTGCGCTACCTCGCAAACGCGGGAGACAACGAACAAAAAAAAAAAAAAAAATATATATATATATATATATATATATATATATATATATATATATATATATATATATATATATATATATATATATATATATGTATATATATATATATATATATATATATATATATATATATATATATATATATATATATATATATATATATATATATATATATATATATTTATATATATATATATATATATATATATGTAATTTCAGCACTCACTCTTATCCCCTTTGTCTTTGTACAGTGGCACTATGCACGCATTCCGCCAATCCTCAAGCACCTCACCATGAATCATACATGCATTGAATAACCTTACCAACCAGTCAACAATACAGTCATCCCCTTTTTTAATAAATTCCACTGCACTGTCATCCAAACTTGCTGCTTTGCCGGCTTTCATCTTACGTAAAGCTTTTACTACCTCTTCTCTATTTACCAAATCATTGTCCTTAACCCTTGAGGTATAAGTTTGTTGCGTATTCCTGGTAAATTAAATAGGAGGGTATTGATTGAGAGGGTGAAGGCATGTATAGAGCATCAGATTGGGGAAGAGCAGTGTGGTTTCAGAAGTGGTAGAGGATGTGTGGATCAGGTGTTTGCTTTGAAGAATGTATGCGAGAAATAATTAAAAAACAAATGGATTTGTATATAGCATTTATGGATCTGGAGAAGGCATATGATATAGTTGATAGAGATGATCTGTGGAAGGTATTAAGAATATATGGTGTGGGAGGCAAGTTGTTAGAAGCAGTGAAAAGTTTTTATCGAGGATGTAAGGCTTGTGTTCGTGTAGGAAGAGAGGAAAGTGATTGGTTCTCAGTGAATGTAGGTTTTCGGCAGGGGTGTGTGATGTCTCCATGGTTGTTTAATTTGTTCATGGGTGTGGTTGTTAGGGAGGTGAATGTAAGAGTTTTGGAAAGAGGGCCAAGTATGCAGTCTGTTGTGGATGAGAGCGCTTGGGAAGTGAGTCAGTTGTTGTTCGCTGATGATACAGCGCTGGTGGCTGATTCATGTAAGAAACTGCAGAAGCTGGTGACTGAGTTTGGTAAAGTGTGTGAAACAAGAAAGTTAAGAGTAAATGTGAATAAGAGCAAGGTAATTAGGTACAGTAGGGTTGAGGGTCAAGTAAATTGGTAGGTAAGTTTGAATGGAGAAAAGCTGGAGGAAGTGAAATGTTTTAGATATCTGGGAGTGGATCTGGCAGAGCATGGAACCATGGAAGCGGAAGTGAATCATAGGGTGGGGGAGGGGTCGAAAATTCTGGTAGCCTTGAAGAATGTTTGGAAGTCGAGAACATTATCTCGGAAAGCAAAAATGGTTATGTTTGAAGGAATTGTGTTTCCAAGAATGTTGTATGGTTGCGAGGCGTGAGCTATGGATAGACTTGTGCGTAGGAGGGTGTATGTGCTGGAAACCACAGCTCCCTTTCCACATCCAGGCCTCACACACTTTGCATGGTTTACCCCAGACGCTTCACATGCCTTGGTTCATTCCATTGACAGCACGTCGACCCCGGTATACCACATCGATCCAATGCACTCTATTCCTTGCCCTCCTTTCACCCTCCTGCATGTTCAGGCCCCGATCACTCAAAATCTTTTTCACTCCTCCTTTCCATCTCCAATTTGGTCTCCCACTTCTCCTCGTTTCCACCACCTCTGGCATATATATCCTCTTGGTCAATTTTTCCCCACTCATTCTCTCCATGTGACCAAAACATCTCAAAACACCCTCTTCTGCTCTCTCAACCACACTCTTTTTATTTCCACACATCTCACTCACCCTTTTATTACTTACTCGATCAAACCCTCTCACACCACATATTGTCCTCAAACATCTCATTTCCAGCACATACACCCTCCTACGCACAACTCTATCCATAGCCCACGCCTCGCAA
>NC_092241.1:14386884-14402356 GCF_036320965.1 Panulirus ornatus
CTTTCTTACATTCTATCACATACTCCCACAACTCCTGTTTCATGAGTATTGCTACTCCTTCCCTTGCTCTTGTCCTCTCACTAACCCCTGACTTCACTCCCCAGACATTTCCAAACCACTCTTCCCCTTTACCCTTGAGCTTCGTTTCACTCAGAGCCAAAACATCCAGGTTCCTTTCCTCAAACATACTACCTATCTCTCCTTTTTCACATCTTGGTTACATCCACACACATTTAGGCACCGCACTCTGAGCCTTCGAGGAGGATGAGCACTCCCCGCGTGCCTCCTTCTTCTGTTTCCCATTTTAGAAAGTTAATACAAGGAGGGGAGGATTTCCGGGCCCCCGCTCCCGTCCCCTCTAGTCGCTTTCTACGACACGCGAGGAATACGTGGGAAGTATTCTTTCACCCCTAACCCCAGGGATAATATACATATATATATACATATACACACACACACACACACACACACATATGCACATACACACACACACACACACATACATATATATACATATGAAAAATGTAAGAAACAATTTAGAAAACAAACTTTTAGCTTGAAATGAATGAAAAAAAAAAAAAAAAATATATATATATATATATATATATATATATATATATATATATATATATATATATATATATATATATATATATATATATATATATATATATATATATATATACATATTCTTTTTCTTTTTCTTTTAAACTATTCGCCATTTCCCGCGTTAGCGAGGTAGCATTAAGAACAGAGGACTGGGTCTTTGAGGGAATACCCTCACCTGGCCCAATTCTCTGTTCCTTCTTTTGGAAAATTAAAAAAAAACGAGAGGGGAGGATTTCTAGCCCCCCGCTCCACATATATATGTATATATATATATACATATATATATATATATATATATATATATATATATATATATATATATATATATATATATATATATATATATTTATATATATATATATATATATATATATATATATATATATATATATATATATATATATATATATATATATATATATATATATAAATATACATATATATGTCTCCATGGTTGTTTAATTGCTTTATGGATGGGGTTGTTAGGGAGGTGAATGCAAGAGTTTTGGAAAGAGGGGCAAGGATGAAGTCTGTTAGGGATGAGAGAGCTTGGGAAGTGAGTCAGTTGTTGTTCGCTGATGATACAGCGCTGTTGGCTGATTCATGTGAGAAACTGCAGAAGCTGGTGACTGAGTTTGGTAAAGTGTGTGAAAGAAGAAAGTTAAGAGTAAATGTGAATAAGAGCAAGGTTATTAGGTACAGTAGGGTTGAGGGTCAAGTCAATTGGGAGATGAGTTTGAATGGAGAAAAACTGGAGGAAGTGAAGTGTTTTAGATATCTGGGAGTGGATCTGGCAACGGATGGAAACATGGAAGCGGAAGTGGATCATAGGGTGGGGGAGGGGACTAAAATTCTGGGAGCCTTGAAGAATGTGTGGAAGTTGAGAACATTATCTCTGAAAGCAAAAATGGGCATGTTTGAAGGAAAAGTGGTTCCAACAATGTTGTATGGTTGCGAGGCGTGGACTATGGATAGAGTTGTGCGCAGGAGGATGGATGTGCTGGAAATGAGATGTTTGAGGACAATGTGTGGTGTGAGGTGGTTTGATGGCGTAAGTAACGTAAGGGTAAGAGAGATGTGTGGAAATAAAAAGATCGTTTTTGAGAGAGCAGAAGAGGGTGTTTTGAAATGGTTTGGTCACACGGAGAGAATGAGTGAGGAAAGATTGACCAAGAGGATATATGTGTCGGAGGTGGAGGGAGCGAGGAGAAGAGGGAGACCAAATTGGATGTGGAAAGATGGAGTGAAAAAGATTATTTGTGATCGGGGCCTGAACATGCAGGAGGGTGAAAGGAGGGCAAGGAATAGAGTGAATTGGAGCGATGTGGTATACCGGGTTGACGTGATGTCAGTGGATCGAATCAAGGCATGTGAAGCGTCTTGGGTAAACCATGGAAAGCTGTGTAGGTATGTATATTTGCGTGTGTGGACGTATGTATTTACATGTGTATGGGGGTGGGTTGGGCCATTTCTTTCGTCTGTTTCCTTGCGCTACCTCGCAAACGCGGGAGACAGCCACAAAGCAAAAAAAAGAAAAAAAAAATTATATATATATAAAATAAATGCAGGGGTTGACGTGCTGTCAGTGGATTGAATCAAGGCATGTGAAGCATCTGGGGTAAACCATGGAAAGCTGTGTAGGTATGTATATTTGCGTGTGTGGACGTGTGTATGTACATGTGTATGGGGGGGGGGTTGGGCCATTTCTTTCGTCTGTTTCCTTGCGCTACCTCGCAAATGCGGGAGACAGCGACAAAGTATAAAAAAAAAAAAAAAAAAAAATATATATATATATATATATATATATGTATATATATATTTATATGTACATATATATATATATATATATATATATATATATATATATATATATATATATATATATATATATGTATATATATATATATATATATATATATATATATATATATATATATATATATATATATATATATATATATATATATATATATATATTTATATATTTATCTATTTATTATTTTGCTATGTCGTTGTCTCCCGCGTTTGCGAGGTAACGCAAGAAAACAGACGAAGGAAATTCCCAACCCACCCCCATAAACATGTACATACGTACACATCCACACACGCAAATATACATACCCATACATCTCAATGTACACATATATATACACACACAAACACATATATATATACACATGCACACAATTCATACTGTCTGCCTTTATTCATTCCCATCGCCATCTCGCCACACATGGAATAACTTCCCCCTCCCCCTTCATGTGTGCGAGGTAGCGCTAGGAAAGGAAAACAAAGGCCACATTCGTTCACACTCAGTCTCTAGGTTTCATGCAATAATGCCCGAAACCACGACTCCCTTTCCACATCCAGGCTCCACAGAACTTTCCATGTTTTACCCCAGACGCTTCATACGCCCTGATTCAATCCATTGACATATATATATATATATATATATATATATATATATATATATATATATATATATATATATATATATATATATATATATATATATATATATGTATATATATATATATATATATATATATATATATATATATATATATATATATATATATATATATATATATATATATATATATATATATATATATATATATATATATATATATATTATCCCTGGGGATAGGGGAGAAAGAATACCTCCCACGTATTCCCTGCGTGTCGTAGAAGGCGACTGAAATGGAAGGGAGCGGGGGGCTGGAAATCCTTCCATCTCGTTTTTTTTTCCTTTTTTTTTTTTTTTTTTTTTAAAGAAGGAACAGAGAAGGGGGCCAGGAGAAGATATTCCCTCAAAGGCCCAGTCCTCTGTTCTTAACGCTACCTCGCTATCGCGGGAAATGGCGAATAGTATGAAAAAAAAAAGTATATATATATATATATATATATATATATATATATATATATATATATATATATATATATATATATATATATATATATATATATATATATATATATATATATATATATATATATATATATATATATATACATATATATATATATATATATATATATATATATATACATATATATATATATATATATATATATATAAATATATATATATATATATATATATATATATATATATATATATATATATATATATATATATATATATATATATGTATATATATATATATATATATATATATATATATATATATATATATATATATATATATATATATATATATATATATATATATATATATATATATATATATATATATATATATATATATATATACATATATATATATATATATATATATATATATATATATATATATATATATATATATATATATATATATATATATATATATATATGTGTGGAAGTCGAGAACATTATCTCGGAAAGCAAAAATGGGTATGTTTGAAGGAATAGTGGTTCCAACAATGTTGTATGGTTGCGAGGTGTGGGCTATGGATAGAGTTGTGCGCAGGAGGATGGATGTGCTGGAAATGAGATGTTTGAGGACAATGTGTGGTGTGAGGTGGTTTGATCGAGTAAGTAACGTAAGGGTAAGAGAGATGTGTGGAAATAAAAAGAGCGTGGTTGAGAGAGCAGAAGGGGGTGTTTTGAAATGGTTTGGGCACATGGAGAGAATGAGTGAGGAAAGATTGACCAAGAGGATATATGTGTCGGAGGTGGAGGGAACGAGGAGAAGAGGGAGACCAAATTGGAGGTGGAAAGATGGATTGAAAAGGATTTTGTGTGATCGGGGCCTGAACATGCAGAAGGGTGAAAGGAGGGCAAGGAATAGAGTGAATTGGAGCGATGTGGTATACCGGGGTTGACGTGCTGTCAGTGGATTGAATCAAGGCATGTGAAGCGTCCGGGGTAAACCATGGAAAGCTGTGTAGGTATGTATATTTGCGTGTGTGGGCGTGTGTATGTACATGTGTATGGGGGGGTTGGGCCATTTCTTTCGTCTGTTTCCTTGCGCTACCTCGCAACCGCGGGAGACAGCGACGAGGTATAAAAAAAAAAAAAAAAAAAATGTATATGTATATATATATATATATATATATATATATATATATATATATATATATATTTATATATATATATACATATATATATATATATATATATATATATATATATATATATATATATATATATATATATATATATATATATATATATATATATATAGTGTTTCCAACAATGTTATATGGTTGCTAGGCCTGGTCTGTAGATAGATTTGTGCGGAGGAGGGTGGATTTTTTGGAATTGAGATTTTTAAGGACAATATGTGGTGTGAAATATAACAGTCAGTTGGTATGCAACGAAGAGACGTAGCTAGGGCGCCATCTGGTAAACATGCGTTTGCCCAAGACAGACAACAAGCGTATCATAAACTTTTACAGATTCTATCAACAGTAAAGTTATCCAATTATATAAACCATCATTAATATTAAGATTATAATCATTTTTGTATCTTATGATAGAAGATTCAATGATATTTGTCGTGGTAATAGAGTAAGAGTTAATAACTGAGATGGCATTACTCCAGTCAATACAGTGATTATACTTGTTACGTGATTAAAGAAGGTATTTGACTCTTGTCCCGTTCTTATACTATATTCATGCAGCTTAAGTCTAACAGAAAGATCCTTACCAGTCTGTCCAACATAAAACTTAACACGATTTCTACATGGCACTTTATAGATGTACCCAGGAGAATTTTCTGGTAAATTCCTGATTAAGATATTCTTTACATCATTATTGTTGTTGAAGGCAACATTTACTTTAAAGGATAAATTCAGGCCACATGGGAAGTAAAGTAAAATTAGTGTTATATGGTATAACTAAAAGATTCTTGGTGTCAATGGAAGGTTTGGGCTCAACTCTATAAAATGACTTCTTTGCTAACTTAAGGGATTTATCAATGAAAGATGTATGGTACTTTAACTTAGATCCAATAGAATATATTTTCTCAAACTCATCATCAATATACTCTGGACTGCAAATACGTAATGCCCTAAGGAACATAGATTGAAGGGATGACAACCTAACTCTGCAAGTTGAGATAAGTAAATATGGACATATGAACATGTATTGGTGGGTTTTCTGTATATGCTAAACTTAAACTTGTTTCCTTGCCTATGGATCATAAAATCTAAAAATGGTAACATACCATTATTTTCATTTACTACAGTAAATTTGATGGAAGATTCTTAATTGTTAAGTAAGGGGAGAAATATTTGTAAATTTTCATTTGTTGGCCAAACACAAAGAACATCATCCATATACCTAAGCCTCTTAGTAAAACATCCCTGATCCAGCGACCCTGGTCAACTGTCTCTGACCCAGGAACCTAGTCAATGACCCTTGGTCCAGTGTCCCTGACCAAGTATACCTAATCCAGCGCCCCTAGTCAATAATCCTTTATCCTGCGACCCTGACCAAGGCCATGGTCCGGGAGGTGCAGTTTATTATCTCTCATATTTTGTGAGCAAAAAATGGATGAATGAATTTACCGAACTGTTACTGTTGTTATAATGACCCCGGCCAACTGTGCCCTCAACCATATACAACATGCGGGCATCAGAATGACGACTGGAGCATATATCAGCTTTATATGAGGCGAATTCTGGACCTGAATATATGTTTATGCTCGGACGACTTTTTATTTAGAATAAAAACATTTTATGAATGTACTGTAGTTCCCAGTACCCACTGCAGCAACAGCACTAGGATGATGGGAAAAAACCCCGTGGTCCAGACTTACCGACTGAACGCAAAACTGTTTCCAGCTTTAAATTTCTCACAAATGTCTATTATTCATCATTAAGGTACGTGCCTGTTGGAGAATGCATCTGGTATACCTGTTGGGATGTGAAGCGGTGTACCTACTAGGATATACATGAAATATATCTTAAGGGACAGATTCTGATTTACGAGTTGCTAGGAACGGCTTTGTTTTAAGACACGCTCTTTTCATCCAGTCCTATTCCCTTTTGGGGATTTGTAGGAAACGCCGATATATCACTATTCGTTTCGTGACTTGAATCTTCAAATTTCTCTTCGGTATACTCTGTCAGGTTCCCTGTCCCCCATCTGTAGGTCACATCCAAGTCTTTTTGAAGTTTTTCTTGGTCTTCCTCTGATCCCGTTATTTTGCTTACTTTCGTGTCATCCGCATAACGCCGGCCTATTCTCTCCCGTACAGATATCCCTGCCTTTGTCTGAAATCAAAGTTACACACAACAGTGAAGTTGAAGCCTTTCATTGCGGTACACTTGATAGAACATCTTTGTCACATGTGGTTCCATTAACCATCGCTCCGAGTTTCTGGCCCTAACAATACTTGCAAAAATTTCAGTCACTCTAAGGCAAAAGAAAGGAACAGTAAAGCAAAGGCTCTCTTTCCATCCTCCACGTTCTCTAGCAACACGCTAGACAGAAAACAGGTAAGAAAGAATACCTTGCAGGAGTATTAACCATGAAGGAAATTTTTAAGGAAAGCCATAAAGAGAACCGGTTTGAAGACTGATCCCTAAGGCACACCGCTTGTTACGTCCAACTGTTCTGAATCTTGACTATGAGTCCCTGCTCTTTGTTTGCGGTCAGTTACCAATTTCTTATCCAATGAAGTACAACTCCATCATAAATCACCATGTGACTTAATTTCTACCAGCAACCTCTGATGCTGAACCTTACCGAAAGTTTTTTTTTGAAATCTAAACAGACAACATAAGCTGCTTTACCTTCGTCATATATGTTGATTACATCATGAAAAAATTTAGCAGATTTGTCAGATATGACCAATTTCGCTGAAAGCCATGCCGAGAATCGTTTACTAAATGGTGGTTCTCTAAACTGTTTACATTTCCATTTCGAATGTCGGTTTCCATAAGTTTTTGAACTCCAGACGTAAAACTGATAGAATTGTAATTTCTGAGCAGTGGATATTGGTGTTTAGCAAACTTCCATTGATCTGAAACTTTTTCCATAGTAACTGAAACACTGAAAAGGGCAGTCAAGGACTTAACTATCTCACTTTTGTCTCTTTCATTGCTCTCGGATAAAACTTACCAGGGCCTGCTGTTATATCTATTTTCATTCTATTTGATACTGGAAGTATGTCATCGGCTTCTGTGTCAATTTGTTAAAGAAAATTTCTCACTCCTATCAATGAAACTGGACTCGGGACGTGAGTTGTGTCTTCGATACAGGTGCAAAAAAGCTATATGAAATATTTTTGCCATGGCTTCGATGTCATGTGCCAAATCACCGTTTTTTCTTAATCAATGATCCTATTGACTGGGTAATGACTCTCTTGGTTCAACATAACTATAAAACTCCCCAGGGTATAATTTGCTATTTACAGAAACTTACGCTTCATACTGGCATTTACTTTGTTGTATAACTCTCTATAGGTAAATTTGCTTAAGTTACTTTATCATGTTGGTTATAGAATTCTGTGAGTTTCTTATGAATTACTTCTTGTGATAACTGACACTTTTTGTTTCACCTTTCTACCACCTTAGTTTTGTTTTAGAAACAGACCGTCTCCTACCTATTGGCATATATGTTCCCTCTGCTGCAATGAAGACTTCTCTGAAGCTTTTCCAAGCTACGTTCGCTTCATTTTTGTTGACCATATTATTCCAGGTTTGCCTGTCAAGAGCAATGCAAAGATCATTAAAATTTGTAATTTTACATCCAAGTATTTTTTCGCGCCCATGTTGATCAACATTTCATTCAGTATTGAAAGAGACCTCAAAAGTATTTTGTCTGTGATCATCTATGCCAAACTTTTCTCCAGCATCAACATTATCAATGAGATCCTCATTTGTACTTAGAAGTATATCTACTATATCCTCGTCACGAGTAGGTTTTTCAACTAATTGGGTTAGGGCACTATCAAGCGCATTTAAGGAAGAGTCTTCGCCCGGAGCTACCGGAGGGGATTCACTCTATTTCGATACCGGTATGTTAAAATCTACCATGATAACATCTTGTTTATTACAAGTGTCTGCTAAATGATCATACAATCTTTCGTCTACCTCTGGTGTCTGTAGTTTATAGTTGATTTGCACAATAACAAGGTCGACAATCCACGGGTTACAGTAGTTTTTTCTAAGGTATTTAAAGTGCAGGACACCACCACCAACTTTTTTTCTTCTATCCCTATTAAACAGAGTGTACCCTAAAAACTGAGTGAGTGTTCGGCGAGGAAATCTCCATAGCTAATGCCTAACCAAGATTCGGAAATGGCAATCATATATTTTCCTTCTAACGCTGTTATCACAATATATACGCCAAGCGTTAACATAAAATATTTCTAGATGAAAAGGATGGACACCTATTTGGAAATTTGCTTACGGAGGGGGATGGGTCTGCTCCACTGGCTGTGTTTTACGACTAAAACGTGCAGTGCCCACTTCATTCAGGTGTAGTCATTCATGAAAACAGAGATTCATTAATATGCTATTCAGATTAAAGGCTTTACTGAATAAGGCTTTACTGAATAAAGACTCCTGAAATCATAACATTATTAGTTTTATCTCGAAAACGTCATCTGATCTCTCCTTCAGTACATCGTTAGTACCTACACGACATATAGCGGTGTATTATCGTTAGCGCCACCACAAACCTCGTCTACAGCGTCGGCAGCATCATCTACCCTGACACCTGGAAAACAAAAATGTTTGCGGCGTGAAGGGTTTCTGGTGCTGTCCTCACATCATAGAGTCGCCGACGAGCCTTACTTCGTGTTCATTATCGTCGTCATTATCCAAAGCATAAAACCGATTTTTTGTAACTATTGGCATCAAAGGTAAACATATATGGTGTTCCGCACATCGTCACACTACCTGGAAGGGTCGTCTTTCCCTGATTCTCTCAGTAAGCTGGATTCGACGATGTCCTGAAGGACATCTACCTTGTGTGATAGAACTGTTTTCTTATCAGTAGCTACAGCCAGATTTTTTTCGAGAGTCTGTCTGTCCAAGCAAAACCTGTAAATCATAGACATCGCAAGATTATTGTAGAGGCGAACGCTAAACGTCCCATTGCACACAGAACATTGCTGACCCGCTAGCATGCTGAAAAAGTAAACAGAAAGTTCCGCGTCCCCAAAATCCGCCCAGTGTTCCCCTAGGCGCGCGAGTAGCAGTATTTTTTTTCTTTTAACCCATGATTTATATTACTTTTTAGCACTACGGTATGAGATACAATTAGCTAAACAATTTAAAACGCAATAAAAAGCCTACTTGAAAAGATACAGTGATAGAACGGTGACGAAAAAGCGAAAAGGACATTAGATCCGTTCCAACAAATCGTTCTGTGAAGCAAAAACAGTCGCATGTGACCGCTAGCAAAGATGGTGCGAAACTGAGGAAGGATGGCGCCAAAGTATCGCAATATGTCTTCATATATTTTTTGACCCAAGGAAGGAATTAATTTAGTTGCTCTTCGCTGTACTGTTTCTGATTTAAGAATATCCTTGCTTAAGTGGGGGACCCAAAATTGCACTGCATATTCTAAGCGAGGTCTGACTACACTTAGATATGGTGGTAATTTCACATTCTTGATTTTGTGTGTAAAGTTTCTGGTAATACATCATTAAATCCAATTTTCTTTTCACCATCATTACAATGCTGGGAGAATATGAAGTTGTCGGAGACTGACCCCTAGATCCCTCAGGATAGGGGGTGTCCTATACCTTGTTGCCCATCAGTTCATAATCGATCTTATTTTGTTGAAGTTTCCTACTTGTAACAGCAGGCATATATTGACGTTAAATGACATTCACCATTTTTTAGACCATTTGGTGATTTTATCAAGATCTTCTTGTAATCTTAGCATATCTTCTTCAGTTAATATAACACTGCCGATCTTTGTGCCACCTGCAAATTTGGACTCTCCATTATTCAGCCCCTACATCAGTATCGTTAATGCTGATGATAAAAAGTACGGGAGCAAATACAGATCCCTGGCGGACCACACTAGTAATGGGTTACTACTGTGATGATTCACTATTCATTACGACTCTGCCTGCTAGCATGTAACCAGGCTTCTGCTCAGTTTCCTGTGCAAGTGGTATCCCCAAAGCTGGGAATCTATACATCAGTTTAAAGATGAGGACTTTGCCGAATGGTTTTTGAAAGTCTAGAAATATATATAATTCTTTTCTTGTGGGATTTGAATAATCTATGATAGAATTCAGGGTCTGTAAGGCATCATGATCTGCGCCTTCTACAACCATCCTGTGTTTTACTCGTCAGACTGTGTTGTTCCAGGTAGGTTATAATTCTGTCTTGTATAATCTACTCCAGTATGTACATATAATTGATATGAAGCTAATAGGAGGGTAATCACCAAGCATTTTTCGGCTTCCTCTTTTGAATATAATATGATGTCTGCCAGTCTCCAGTTCCGTGGTTCTATTCTATCTAAGATTTATTGAAAATGTAGATTAACGGTTGGGCAATTTCGTGTCCGATATTTTCATTTACTCGTGGATAGAAATGGTCTTGACCTTGGCCTTTAATAGTCTTCAACTCTCTGTTTGTGTTGATACTTTTCTAATTGTGACGGTAAACTCCGTTATCGTATGAGTGCTATCTACCAAAATTCTTAACGCTGATATCTAGTGTAAGAATAGAACTAAAATTTTCTAGGGTTGTTGCCATGTTTTCTCTCATCCATAATGAGTTCCTCACCTTCGTTTACAAGAGGCCCTTTCTAACTCCTTATATGTTTCATATTAATGATGTCTAAATCAAATGTTTTAGGATTTCCATTACAATCTCATACTTTACTCATTTCGTACTCTCTCTAGACTTGCTTGATTATTCTTTTCAACTGTCTTCTGTTTAAATTTCATTGCAATATTTTGTCATTGTCTGATTTCTTAAGCTTGGAGAGTTTATTCTCTCGCCGTACAGCTGTTGCAGTACCTAAGGAGTACCGTTCAGACCTGTTGTAGGTTTTGTTGCTTCTGTACTGCATGGAAATGAATGTGTTCTGTTGGGGCATAAACTGACTCTTAAAACTGGCCCATAATTCCTCTGGATAGGAACCATCAAAAGTGAGACTAATGCGTAGTGCAACCTATTAAAATCCGTTCTCTTAAATCTAGATGTAATATTTCTGGTCTCAGGGCTTATTCTGTATACTTACAGGAGCTTAACAATGTTATAGGTCACAAGTGTCTAGACCAAGGGTTCCTAGCCTTGAGGTCACGAAGGTTTGCTAGGGGGGATCACGAAGCCTTGAGTGTGGATATCTCTTCATATACACGTCACAGTCAGAGGAGAAATTGAGGGCCTAGGGAACTCTAGGCCTTAGGTTAAGGTGAAGGACGAGATGGTATATCGTGCGTTGAAATTTCTGTACCTCATAGAATGAATAATACTGTTAGTATGATATTTTTTATGAAATTTATTTATATTTTCTATCTCACCTTATAGGTTTGCTACGTGCGGGGGTGCACGTTCGTCCTTGGAACCCTCGCCGCAGCGCGCTCACTGCCATCTGTGGAGTGCTAGAGCAACTAGTAGCCATCAATGTGTTTACCTCAGGCTAGAGCAAGGGGCAGTGAGTTGTTGTGTAAATTGTTCTTGTTTTGTCAGGTTATGTAATATTTCAGCAACTTACACCATGCCATGCCTACGTATGGAGACATGATGAAAAAAAGGTAGTGAAAATACGATGAAAATGTAGTGTAAAATGTGCTTGGACGACTCAATTTTTCGTAGAGAATACACTTTTCAGAAACCGGCCCGAAATCTAATTCCCAAGCTAAAAGGTAATAATCTTATACATACTTGTGTGTTAAAATAAATATTTATAATACACTGCTTAGCCTCAAACAATTTGGTGCATCAGGTGCAAAAAGTTCAGTCATCTCGTACACTTTTATATTTTCCATTTGAAATTCAAGATAGTTTTATATATATATATATATATTTATATATATATATATATATATATATATATATATATATATATATATATATATATATATATATATTCTCTTGCATTTACCTCCCTAACAACCCCATCCATAAACAAATTAAACAACCATGGAGACATCACACACCCCTGCCGCAAACCTACATTCACTGAGAACCAATCACTTTCCTCTTTTCCTACACGTACACATGCCTTACATCCTCGATAAAAACTTTTCACTGCTTCTAACAACTTTCCTCCCACACCATATATTTTTAATACCTTCCACAGAGCAACTCTATCAACTCTATCATATGCCTTCTCCAGATCCATAAATGCTACATACAAATCCATTTGCTTTTCTCAGTATTTCTCACATACATTCTTCAAAGCAAACACCTGATCCACACATCCTCTACCACTTCTGAAACCACACTGCTCTTCCCCGATCTGATGCTCTGTACATGCCTTCACCCTCTCAATCAATACCCTCCCATATAATTTACCAGGAATACTCAACAAACTTATACCTCTGTAATTTGAGCACTCACTCTTATCCCCTTTGCCTTTGTAAAATGGCACTATGCACGCATTCCGCCAATCCTCAGGCGCCTCACCATGAGTCATACATACATTAAATAACCTTACCAACCAGTCCACAATACAGTCACCCCCTTTTTTAATAGATTCCACTGCAATACCATCCAAACCTGCTGCCTTGCCGGCTTTCATCTTCCGCAAAGCTTTCACTACCTCTTCTCTGTTTACCAAATAATTTTCCCTAACCCTCTCACTTTGCACACCACCTCTACCAAAACACCCTATATCTGCCACTCTATCATCAATCACATTCAACAAACCTTCAAAATACTCACTCCATCTCCTTCTCACATCACCACTACTTGTTATCACCTCCCCATTTGCGCCATTCACTGAAGTTCCCATTTGCTCCCTTGTCTTACGCACTTTATTTACCTCCTTCCAGAACATCTTTTTATTCTCTCTAGAATTTAATGATACTCTCTCACCCCAACTCTCATTTGCCCTTTTTTTCACCTCTTGCACCTTTCTCTTGACCTCCTGTCTCTTTCTTTTATACATCTCCCACTCAATTGCATTTTTTCCCTGCAAAAATCGTCCAAATGCCTCTCTCTTCTCTTTCACTAATACTCTTACTTCTTCATCCCACCACTCACTACCCTTTCTAATCAACCCACCTCCCACTCTTCTCATACCACAAGCATCTTTTGCGCAATCCATCACTGATTCCCTAAATACATCCCATTCCTCCCCCACTTCCCTTACTTCCATTGTTCTCACCTTTTTCCATTCTGTACTCAGTCTCTCCTGGTACTTCCTCACACAGGTCTCCTTCCCAAGCTCACTTACTCTCACCACCCTCTTCACCCCAGAGGGGCAAGTATGAAGTCTGTTGGGGATGAGAGAGCTTGGGAAGTGAGTCAGTTGTTGTTCGCTGATGATACAGCGCTGGTGGCTGATTCATGTGAGAAACTGCAGAAGCTGGTGACTGAGTTTGGTAAAGTGTGTGGAAGAAGAAAGTTAAGAGTAAATGTGAATAAGAGCAAGGTTATTAGGTACAGTAGGGTTGAGGGTCAAGTCAATTGGGAGGTGAGTTTGAATGGAGAAAAACTGGAGCAAGTGAAGTGTTTTAGATATCTGGGAGTGGATCTGGCAGCGGATGGAACCATGGAAGCGGAAGTGGATCATAGGGTGGGGGAGGGGGCGAAAATTTTGGGGGCCTTGAAGAATGTGTGGAAGTCGAGAACATTATCTCGGAAAGCAAAAATGGGTATGTTTGAAGGAATAGTGGTTCCAACAATGTTGTATGGTTGCGAGGCGTGGGCTATGGATAGAGTTGTGCGCAGGAGGATGGATGTGCTGGAAATGAGATGTTTGAGGACAATGTGTGGTGTGAGGTGGTTTGATCGAGTGAGTAACGTAAGGGTAAGAGAGATGTGTGGAAATAAAAAGAGCGTGGTTGAGAGAGCAGAAGAGGGTGTTTTGAAGTGGTTTGGGCACATGGAGAGAATGAGTGAGGAAAGATTGACCAAGAGGATATATGTGTCGGAGGTGGAGGGAACGAGGAGAAGAGGGAGACCAAATTGGAGGTGGAAAGATGGAGTGAAAAAGATTTTGTGTGATCGGGGTCTGAACATGCAGGAGGGTGAAAGGAGGGCAAGGAATAGAGTGAATTGGAGCGATGTGGTATACCGGGGTTGACGTGCTGTCAGTGGATTGAATCAAGGCATGTGAAGCGACTGGGGTAAACCATGGAAAGCTGTGTAGGTATGTATATTTGCGTGTGTGGACGTATGTATATACATGTGTATGGGGGGGGTTTGGGCCATTTCTTTCGTCTGTTTCCTTGCGCTACCTCGCAAACGCGGGAGACAGCGACAAAGTATAATAAATATAAATATATAAATATATATATATATATATATATATATATATATATATATATATATATATATATATGCTGAAAAAAACACAGAAAAGGAAACACCAGATCCTGAGCGCTTTTGTGTATCAATACTTCTTTAGAGGAGTTACAAAATTAGTGGACCAAAGACAAATCAATTTGCATATATACACAGAGAAGAAGGAACCTAGCGATTATTGGGATACAAGGTTGGTCCAGGTGTCAGTATGACTCCCTTTACCTGCGTCTTGACCTGACCTCACGTAAAAAGGTTGGGGGCCGACACAAGATTGACATACTGTTAGTGTTGATAGGTCTTCTATATTTCTTATTTTCTTATTCTTATTCACAGTTCTGGTTCCGTAGCTGAAAGGCACAAATATCCAGGAAACTACCTTGATATTAACTTCACCACATTAATTTCCAATGATGGCATTGAAAAACCACAATGCGACATGTGCATGTTTGCTGAG
>NC_092241.1:14402456-14419170 GCF_036320965.1 Panulirus ornatus
AGGTCCACTAGGATGACGAGGGCAGCGTCCACCAGCCAGGACAGCATATATATATATATATACGTCACATTGATTGTATTAATTAAATTTCTGATATCATCACTGCCATCTATCCGACCAAGAGACACCACCACTGTCTCGTAGTTCTTCACCTGCTTGACGTGAGTGTCGGACTGGGCGGAGGAGGGTGTTGGAGGCATGGTGGATGAGAGTGCGACGCCACCCGTGATGGTTGTGATGTCAGCCCCGCTCTCCCCAGACCCGCCGCCCACTGACCCCGGCGTCCCGTTGGCTGGTCCTGTCCGACTCGTGAAGAAGGCAGGCCACACCGTCAGGCCACATATACATATATATATATATATATATATATATATATATATATATATATATATATATATATATATATATATATATATATATATATATATATATATATATATATATATATATATATATATATATATATATATATATATATATATATATATATATATATATATATATATATATATATATAAATATATATATATATATATATATATATATATATATATATATATATATATATATATATATATATATATATATATATATATATATATATATATATATATATATATATATATATATATATATATTTATATATACAAATATACATATATATATATATATATATATATATATATATATATATATATATATATATATATATATAATATATATATATATATATATATATATATATATATATATATATATATATATATATATATATATATATATATATATATATATATATATATATATATATATATATATATATATATATATATATATATATATATATATATATATATATATATATATATATATATGCGCAAGGTATGCGAGGTAGCGCAAGGAAACAGACGAAAGAAATGGCCCAACCTACCCCATACACATGTATATACATACGTCCACACACGAAAATATACATACTTACACAGCTTTCCATAGTTTACCCCAGACGTTTCAAATGCCCTGATTCAACCCACTGACAGCACGTCAACCCCGGTATACCACATCGATGTAATTCACTCTATTCCTTGCCCTCCTTTCACCCTCCTTCATGTTCAGGCCCCGATCACACAAAATCTTTTTCACTCCATCTTTCCACCTCCAATTTGGTCTCCCACTTCTCCTCGTTCCCTCCATCTCCGACACATATATCCTCTTGGTCAA
The DNA here is from genome assembly GCF_036320965.1 of Panulirus ornatus. NCBI lineage: Eukaryota > Metazoa > Arthropoda > Malacostraca > Decapoda > Palinuridae > Panulirus > Panulirus ornatus. The sequence goes on from NC_092241.1 coordinate 14,403,678, forward strand.
TCTTTCCTCACTCATTCTTTCCATGTGCCCAAACCATTTCAAAACACCCTCTTCTGCTCTCTCAACCACGCTATATTTATTTCCACACATCTCTCTTACCCTTACGTTACTTACTCGATCAAACCACCTCACACCACACATTGTCCTCAAACATCTCATTTCCAGCACATCCATCCTCCTGCGCACAACTCTATCTATAGCCCACGCCTCGCAACCATACAACATAGTTGGAACCACTATTCCTTCAAACATACCCATTTTTCCTTTTCGAGATAATGTTCTCGACTTCCCCACATTCTTCAAGGCTCCCAGGATTTTCGCCCCCTCCCCCAACCTATGATTCACTTCCGCTTCCATGATTCCATCCGCTGCCAGATCCACTCTCAGATATCTAAAACACTTTACTTCCTGCAGTTTTGCTCCATTCAAACTTACCTTCCAATTGACTTGACCCTCAACCCTACTGAACCTAATAACCATGTTCTTATTCATATTTACTTTTAACTTTCTTCTTTCACACACTTTACCAAACTCAGTCACCATCTTCTACAGTTTCTCACATGAATCAGCCACCAGCGCTGTATCATCAGCGAACAACAACTGACTCACTTCCCAGGCTCTCTCATCCACAACAGACTTCATACTTGCCCCTCTTTCCAAAACTCTTGCATTTACCTCCCTAACAACCCCATCCATAAACAAATTAAACAACCATGGAGACATCACACACCCCTGCCGCAAACCTACATTCACTGAGAACCAATCACTTTCCTCTCTTCCTACACGTACACATGCCTTACATCCTCGATAAATCTTTTCACTGCTTCTAACAACTTGCCTCCCACATCATATATTCTTAATACCTTCCACAGAGCATATCTATCAACTGTATCATATGCCTTCTCTTAGATCCATAAATGCTACATACAAATTCATTTGTTTTTCTAAGTATTTTTCATATACATTCTTCTAAGCAAACACCTGATCCACACATCCTCTACCACTTCTGAAACCACACTGCTCTTCCCCAATCTGATGCTCTGTACATGCCTTCACTCTCGCAATCAATACCCTCCGATATAATTTACCAGGAATACTCAATAAACTTTTAACTCTGTAATTTGAACACTCACTCTTATCCCCTTTGCCTTTGTACAATCGCACTATTCACGCATTCCGCCAATCCTCAGGCACTTCACCATGAGTCATACATACATTAAATAACCTTACCAACCAGTCAATAAAACAGTCACCCCCTTTTTTAATAAATTCCACTTCAATACCATCCAAACCTGCTGCCTTGCCGGCTTTCATCTTCCGCAAAGCTTTTACTACCTCTTCTCTGTTTACCAAATCATTTTCCCTAACCCTCTCACTTTGCACACCACCTCGACCAAAACACCCTATATCTGCCACTCTATCATCAAACACATTCAACACACCTTTAAAATACTCACTCCATCTCCTTCTCACATCACCACTACTTGTTATCACCTCCCCATTTGCGCCCTTCACTGAAGTTCCCATTTGCTCCCTTGTCTTACGCACTTTATTTACCTCCTTCCAGAACATCTTTTTATTCTCCCTAAAATTTAATGAGACTCTCTCACCCCAACTCTCTTTTGCACTCTTTTTCACCTCTTGCATCTTTCTCTTGACCTCCTGTCTCTTTCTTTTATACATCTCAATTGCATTTTTTCCCTGCAAAAATCGTCCAAATGCCTCTCTCTTCTCTTTCACTAATAATCTTACTTCTTCATCCCACCATTCACTACCCTTTCTAATCAACCCAACTCCCACTCTTCTCATCCCACAAGCATCTTTTGCGCAATCCATCACTGATTCCCTAAATACATCCCATTCCTCCCCCACTCCCCTTACTTCAATTGTTCTCATCTTTTTCCATTCTGTACTCAGTCTCTCCTGGTACTTCCTCACAGAAGTCTCCTTCCCAAGCTCACTTACTCTCACCACCCTCTTCACCCCAACATTCACTCTTCTTTTCTGAAAACCCATACGAATCTTCACCTTAGCCTCCACAAGATAATGATGAGACATCCCTCCAGTTGCACCTCTCAGCAAATTAACATCCAAAAGTCTCTCTTTCGCGCGCCTGTCAATTAACACGTAATCCAATAACGCTCTCTGGCCATATCTCCTACTTACATCCGTATACTTATGTATATCTCGCTTTTTAAACCAGGTATTCCAAAATACCAGTCCTTTTTCAGCACATAGATCTACAAGCTCTTCACCATTTCCATTTACAACACATAACACCCCATGTATACCAATTATTCCCTCTACTGCCACATTACTCACCCTTGCATTCAAATCACCCATCACTATATAACCCGGTCTCGTGCATCAAAACCACTAACACACTCATTCATCTGCTGGCAAAACATTTGCCTCTCATGCTCTTTCTTCTGATGCCCAGGTGCATATGCACCAATAATCACCCATCTCTCTCCATCAACTTTCAGTTTTACCCATATTAATCGAGAATTTACTTTCTTACATTCTATCACATACTCCCACAACTCCTGTTTCAGGAGTGGTGCTACTCCTTCCCTTGCTCTTGTCGTCTCACTAACCCCTGACTTTACTCCCAAGACATTCCCAAACCACTCTTCCCCTTTACCCTTGAGCTTCGTCTCACTCAGAGCCAAAACATCCATGTTTCTTTCCTCATATATACATATATATATATATATATATATATATATATATATATATATATATATATATATATATATATATATATATATATATATATATATATATATATATATATATATATATATATATATATATATATATTTATATATATATATATATATTATATATATATATATATATATATATATATATATATATATATATATATATATATATATATATATATATATTTATATATATATATATGTATATATATATATATATATATATATATTTATATATATATATATATATATATATATATATATATATATATATATATATATATATATATATATATATATATATATATATATATATATATATATATATATATTTATGTGTGTGTGTGTGTGTGTGTGTGTGTGTGTATGTGTGGAAGTCGAGAACATTATCTCCAAAAGCAAAAATGGGTATGTTTGAAGGAATAGTGGTTCCAACAATGTTGTATGGTTGCGAGGCATGGGATATGGATGGAGTTGTGCGGAGGAGGGTGGATGTGCTGGAAATGAGATGTTTGAGGACTAATTTGTTGTGGGGTGATTTGATCGAGTAAGTAAAGTAAGGGAAAGAGAAATGTGTGGAAATAAAAAGAGCGTGGTTGAGAGAGCAGAAGAGGGTGTTTTGAAGTGGTTTGGGTACATGGAGAGAATGAGTGAGGAATGATTGACCAAGAGGATATATGTGTCGGGGGTGGAGGGAACGAGGAGAAGTAGGAGACCAAATTGGAGGTGGAAAGATGGAGTTAAAAAGATTTTGAGTAATCGGGGCCTGAACATGCAGGAGGGTGAAAGGCGGGCAAGGAATAGACTGAATTCGATCGATATGGTGTACCGCGGTCGACGTGCTGTCAATGGATTGAATCAGGGCATGTAAAGCGTCCGGGGATAAGCCATGGGAAGTTCTGTGGGGCTTGGATGTGGAAAGGGAGCTGTGGTTTCGGGCATTATTGCATGACAGCTGGAGAGTGAGTGTGAGCGAATGTGGCCTTTGTTGTCTTTTCCTGGCGCTGCCTCGCGCACATGAGGTGGGAGGGGGATATTATTCCGTGTGTGGCGGGGTGGCGATGGGGGTGAATAGGTGCAGATAGTGTGAATTGTGTGCATGTGTGTATATATGTGTGTGTCTGTGTGTGTATATATGTGTGTACGTTGGGATGTGTGGGTGTGTATGTTTGCGTGTGTGGACATGTGTGTGTGTGCATGTGTCTGGGGGTGGGTTGGGCCATTTCTTTCGTCTGTTTCCTTGATCTAACTCGCAGGCGCGGGAGACAGCGACAAAGGAAAATAATAGTAAAAGATATATATATATATTGGAAAGGATCACAATTTTGTGCGTGATCAAGATATTCGTATTAGTTCACGGGGAATAATCATTTCATAACATTATTTGGGGAGACACAAGAGAGAAGTATAAGTCAGTTGATATACATTAAACAGATGAAGCTAGGACGCCGTTTGGTAAATATGTGTTTGTCCGAAACCTACAACGAGCGTTCATACACTTATCATTTTACAAATCTTATCAACGATAGAGTTATCTAATTTGTAAGCCATCACTAATATTAAGATTATAATTTTTTGTGTATTTGATAATAAAAGATTCAATGATGTGTCCCTTGGCAATAAAGTTAGAGTTAATAACTCTGATGGCATTACTCCAGTCAATACAATGATCATAGTTTTTAGCGTGATTAAACAAGGCATTTGATTCTTTTCCCGTTCCCATACTGTATTTATGTTGTTCAAGTCTATCAGAAAGATCTTCAACAGTCTGACCAACATGAAATTTATCTCAATTTATAAAAGGCTTTTCATAGATGCATCCAAGAGAATTTTCTGGTGAATTCCTCATTTAGATTTTCTTTATAGTATTATTGTTGCTAAAGGCAACATTTACAATAAAGGATTTAAGCAACATAAGAAGAAAAGTGAAATTATCATTAAAAGGGATTACTAAAAGACTCTTGGCGTCAATGGGAGGTTTCGGCTCAACTCTATGAAATGATTTCTTTGTTAACATTAAGGGATTCATCAATGAAAGATCTAGGGTGCTTTAACTTAGGTCCAATTGTATATATCTTTTCAAACTCATCATCAATAAACTCTGGACTGCAAATACGTAATGCCCTAAGGAACATAGGTTGAAATGATGATAATTTAACTCTTTCATGTTGAGATGATTAATAATGGATATATGAGCATACATTGGTGGGTTCTGTGTTTTTGCTAAGCTAAATTTAAACTTGATTCCTTGCCTATGAATCATGCAATCTAAAAATGGTAACATACCATTATTTACAATTTCTACAGTAAATTTGATAGAAGGTTTTTAAATTGTTAATTAAGGGGAGAAATGATTGTAAATTTTCATTTGTTAGCCAAACACAAAGAACATCATCTACATACCTAAACCAAATTGCATTAGAAGATATTTCTTAAGGATATCTTACATTCTAATGCAATTTGGTTTTGGTATGTAGATGATGTTCATTGTGTTAGGCCGACATATGAAAATTTACAAATATTTCTCCCCTTACTTAACAATTTGGTACCTTCCATCAAATTTACTGTAGAAAATGAAAATAAAGGTATGTTACCATCTTCAAATTGTATGATTCATAGGCAAGGAAAAAAAAAATTATCCATTATTAAAAAAAATTTTAAAAATTATAAAAAATATTTATCCATTATTACTCATCTCAGCAAGACAGAGTTAAATCATCATCATTTCAATATATGTTCCTTAGGGCATTACGTATTTGCAGTTAAGAGGTTATTGATGATGAGTTTGAAAAGGTATATTATATTGGGTCTAAGTTAAAGTACCCTAGATCTTTCATTGATAAATCCCTTAAGCTAGCAAAGAAATCATTTTATAAAGTTGAGCCGAAACCTCCCATTGACATCAAGAATCTTTTAGTTCTCCCTTTTGATAATGATTTCACTTAATATCCATGTTGCTTAAATCCTTTAATGTAAATGTTGCCTGAGCAACAATAATACTATGAAGAATATCTTAATCAGGATATCACCAGAAAATTCTCTTGGATGCATCTATAAAGTGCCTTGTGGAAATTGTGATAAATTTCATGTAGGTCAGACTGGTAAGGATCTTTCTGTTAGATTTAAGCAACATGAAATTAGTAAAACAACGGGACAAGAATCAAACGCCTTGTTTAATCACGTCAAAACCTATGATCATTGTATTGACTGGAATAATACCATCTCAGTTATTAACTCTAACTCTATTACCAAGAGAAATATCACTGAACCTTCTATTATTGGATACACATAGAATTATAATCTTAATATTAGTGGTGATCTATACAAATTAAATAACTTTATCGCTGATGAAATTTGTAAAATGATAAGTTTATGAACGCTCGTTATATGTTTTGGACAATCATATACTATCATATACTAATACTATGAAGAATATCTTAATCAGGATATCACCAGAAAATTCTCTTGGATGCATCTATAAAGTGCCTTGTGGAAATTGTGATAAATTTCATGTAGGTCAGACTGGTAAGGATCTTTCTGTTAGATTTAAGCAACATAAAATTAGTAAAACAACGGGACAAGAATCAAACGCCTTGTTTAATCACGTCAAAACCTATGATCATTGTATTGACTGGAATAATACCATCTCAGTTATTAACTCTAACTCTATTACCAAGAGAAATATCACTGAACCTTCTATTATTGGATACACATAGAATTATAATCTTAATATTAGTGGTGATCTATACAATTTAAATAACTTTATCGCTGATAAAATTTGTAAAATGATAAGTTTATGAACGCTCGTTATATGTTTTGGACAATCATATACTATCATATACTAATACTATGAAGAATATCTTAATCAGGATATCACCAGAAAATTCTCTTGGATGCATCTATAAAGTGCCTTGTGGAAATTGTGATAAATTTCATGTAGGTCAGACTGGTAAGGATCTTTCTGTTAGATTTAAGCAACATAAAATTAGTAAAACAACGGGACAAGAATCAAACGCCTTGTTTAATCACGTTAAAAACTATGATCATTGTATTGACTGGAATAATACTATCTCAGTTATTAACTCTAACTCTATTAACAAGAGAAATATCACCGAATCTTCTATTATTGGATACACATAGAACTATAATCTTAATATTAATGGTGGTCTATACAAATTAGATAACTTTATCGCTGATAAAATTTGTAAAATGATAGGTTTATGAACGCTCGTTATATGTTTTGGACAATCACAAGTTTACCAAACGGCGATCTACCTTCGTCTCTTCGATGTATATCAACTGACTTATATTTCTCTCTTGTGTCTCCTCTGATGATGTTATAATTACACAAAGGTGCACTTGGGAATTCATCGTGTTTCATTTTTCCCGTAAGTCTGTTCGGAATATACATATATATATATATATATATATATATATATATATATATATATATATATATATATATATATATATATATATATATATATATATATATATATATATATATATATATATATATATATATATATATATATATATATATATATACGTATATATATATATATATATATATATATATATATATATATATATATATATATATATATATATATATATATATATATATATATATATATATATATATATATATATATATATATATATATATATATACGTATATATATATATATATATATATATATATATATATATATATATATATATATATATATATATATATATATATATATATATATATATATATATATATATATATATATATATATATATATATATATATATATATACGTAGAAGGCGACTAGAGGGGACGTTAGCGGGGGGCCAGAAACCCTCCCCTCCTTGTATTTTAACTTTCTAAAAGGGGAAACAAAAGAAGGAGTCACGCAAGGAGTGCTCATCCTCCTCGAAGGCTCAGATTGGGGTGTCTAAATGTGTGTGGATGTAACCAAGATGAGAAAAAAGGAGAGATAGGTAGTATGTTTGAGGAAAGGAACCTGGATGTTTTGGCTCTGAGTGAAACGAAGCTGAAGGGTAAAGGGGAAGAGTGCTTTGGGAATGTCTTGGGAGTAAAGTCAGGGGTTAGTGAGAGGACAAGAGCAAGGGAAGGAGTAGCACCTTTCTCTTGACCTCCTGCCTCTTTCTTTTATACATTTCCCACTCATTTGCATTATTTTCCTGTAAAAATCGTCCAAATGCCTTTCTTTCTCTTTCACTAATACTCTTACTTCTTCATCTCACCACTCACTACCCTTTCTAATCAACCCGCTTCGCACGCTTCTCATGCCAGAAGCATCTTTTGCGCAAGCTATCACTGCTTCCCTTTTTCCATTCTGTATACAGTCTCTCCTGGTACTTTCTCAAACAAGTCTCCTTCCCAAGTTCACTTACTCTCACCACTCTCTTCTCCGCAACATTCTCCCTTCTTTTCTGAAAACCTCTACAAATCTTCACCTGTGCCTCCACAAGATAATGATCAGACAACCCTCCAGTTGCACCTCTCAGCACATTAACATCCAAAAGTCTCTCTTTCACACGCCTATCAATTAGTACGTAATCCAATAACGCTCTCTGGCCATCTCTCCTGCTTACATACGTATACTTATGTATATCTCTCTTTTTAAACCAGGTATTCCCAATCACCAGTCCTTTTTCATAAATCTACAAGCTCTTCAACATTTCCATCTACAACACTGAACACCTCATGTATACCAATTATTCCCTTAACTGCCACATTACTCACATTTGCATTCAAATCACCCATCACTATAACCCGGTCTCGTGCGTCAAAATTACTAATACATTCATTCAGCTGCTCCCAAAACACTTGCCTCTCATGATCTTTCTTCTCATGCCCGGGTGCATATGCACCAATAATCACCCATCTCTCTCCATCAACTTTCAGTTTTACCCATACCAATCTAGAGTTTACTTTCTTACACTCTATCCCATACTCCCACCACTGCTGTTTCAGTAGTGCTACTCCTTCCTTCCTCTTGTCCTCTCACTAACCCCTGACTTTACTCCCAAGACATTCCAAAACCACTCTTCCCCTTTACCCTTGAGCTTCGTTTCACTCAGAGCCAAAACATCCAGATTCCTTTCCTCAAACATACTACCTATCTCTCCTGTTTTCTCATCTTGTTTACATCCACACACATCTAGACACCCCACTCTGAGCCTTCGAGGACGATGAGCACTCCCCGCGTGACTCCTTCTTCTGTTTCAACTTTTAGAAAGTTAAAATACGATGAAGGGAGGGTTTCTGGCTCCCCAGTCCCGTCCCCTTTAGTCCCCTTCTACGACACGTGAGGAATGCGTGGGAAGTATTCTTTCTCCCCTATCCCCAGGGATAATATATATATATATATATATATATATATATATATATATATATATATATATATATATATATATATATATATATATATATATATATATATATATATATATATATATATATATATATATAGATATATATATATATATATATATATATATATATATATATATATATATATATATATACATATATATATATATATATATATATATATATATATATATTATCCCTGGGGATAGGGGAGAAAGAATACTTCCCACGTATTCCCTGCGTGTCGTAGAAGGCGACTAAAAGGGAAGGGAGCGGGGGGCTGGAAATCCTCCCCTCTCATTTTTATTTTTTTTTTTTTTTTTTTTTTTTTTTTTTCCCAAAAGAAGGAACAGAGAAGGGGGCCAGGTGAGGATATTTCCTCAAAGGCCCAGTCCTCTTTTCTTAACGCTACCCCGCTTATGCGGGAAATGGCGAATAGTACAAAAGAAAAAAGAAAGATATATATATATATATATATATATATATATATATATATATATATATATATATATATATATATGTATTCTTTTTTTTTTGCTTAGTCGCTGTCTCCCGCGTTTGCGAGGTAGCGCAAGGAAACAGACGAAAAGAAATGGCCCAACCCACCCCCATACACATGTATATATATACGTCCACACACGCAAATATACATACCTACACAGCTTTCCATGGTTTACCCCCCAGACGCTTCACATGCCCTGATTCAATCCACTGACAGCACGTCAACCCCGGTATACCACATCGATCCAATTCACTCTATTCCTTGCCCTCCTTTCACCCTCCTGCATGTTCAGGCCCCGATCACACAAAATCTTTTTCACTCCATCTTTCCACCTCCAATTTGGTCTCCCACTTCTCCTCGTTCCCTCCACCTCCGACACATATATCCTCTTGGTCAATCTTTCCTCACTCATTTTCTCCATGTGCCCAAACCATTTCAAAACACCCTCTTCTGCTCTCTCAACCACGCTCTTTTTATTTCCACACATCTCTCTCACCCTTACGTTACTTACTCGATCAAACCACCTCACACCACACATTGTCCTCAAACATCTCATTTCCAGCACATCCATCCTCCTACGCACAACTCTATCCATAGCCCACGCCTCGGAACTATACAACATTCTTGGAACCACTATTCCTTCAAACATACCCATTTTTGCTTTCCGAGATAATGTTCTCGACTTCCACACATTTTTCAAGGCTCCCAGAATTTTCGCCTCCTCCCCCAACCTATGATCCACTTCCGTTTCCATGGTTCCATCCGCTGCCAGATCCACTCCCAGATACCTAAATATATATATATATATATATATATATATATATATATATATATATATATATATATATGGGAGCGGGGGGCTGGAAATCCTCCCCTCTCATTTTTTTTTTTAATTTTCCAAAAGAAGGAACAGAGAAGGGGGCCAGGTGATGATATTCCCTCAAAGGCCCAGTCCTCTGTTCTTAACGCTACCTCGCTAATGCGGGAAATGGCGAATAATATGAAAGAAAGAAAAAGATATATATATATATATATATATATATATATATATATATATATATATATATATATATATATATATATATATATATGTATATATATATATATTTATATATATATATATATATATATATATATATATATATACATATATATATATATATATATATATATATATATATATATATATATATATATATATATATATATATATATATATATATATATATATATATATATATATATATATATATATTCCTATGTGTTCACGGGGAAAATGAAACACGAAAAGTTCCTACGTGCACTTTCGTGTAATAATCACGTCATCAAGGGAGACACAAGAGAGATATATGACAGCCAGTTGATATACATCCAAGAGACGAAGCTAGGACGCCATTTGGTAAACATGTGATTGTCCAAAACATACAACGAGTGTTCATAAACATATCATTTTACAAATGCTTTCAACAATAAATTTATCTAATTTGTATAGACCATCACTAATATTAGCATTATAATTCTTTGAGTAATCAATAATAGAAGATTCAATGATATTTCTTATGGTAATAGAGTTAGAGTTAATAACTGAGATGCCGTTACGTTACTCTAGTCAATACAATGATCATAGTTTTTAACATGATTAAACAAGGCATTTGATTCTTGTCCCGTTCTTATACTATATTCATGTTGCTGAAGTCTAGGAGAAAGATCCTTACCAGTCTGACCAACGTAAAATTTATCACAGTTTCCACAAGGCACTTTATAGATGCAACGAAGAGAATTTTCTGGTGAGTTCCTGATTAAGATATTCTTTATAGTATTATTGTTGCTAAAGGCAACATTTACATTGAAGGATTTAAGCAACATGGGAAGCAAAGTGAAATTATTATTAGATGGGAGAACTAAAAGATTCTTGGTGTCAATGGGAGGTTTGGTGTCAACTCTATAAAATGATTTCTTTGCAAACTTAAGGGATTTTTCAATGAAAGATCTAGGGTACTTTATCTTAGATCCAATAGAATATATCTTCTAAAACTCATCATCAATAAACTCTGGACTGCAAATACGTAATGCCCTAAGGAACATAGATTGAAATGATAATTTAATTCTTTCATGTTGAGATGAGTAATAATGGATATATGAGCATACATTGGTGGGTTTTCTGTATATGCTAAACTTATACTTGTTTCCTTGTCTATGGATCATGCAATCTAAAAATGGTAACATACCATTATTTTCATTCTCTACAGTAAATTTGATGGAAGGTACTAAATTGTTCAGTAAGGGAAGAAATATTTGTAAATTTTCATTTGTTGGCTAAACACAAAGAACATCATCTACATACCTAATCCAAATTGCATTAGATCAAATATCCTTTAATAATTTTGTTTCAAAAAATTCCATATAAAGATTACTTAGTACAGGTGAAAGAGGGTTACCCATTGCCATACCAAAATTTTGAGCATAATAATCTCCATTAAATTGAAATACACAGTCTTTTATACACAATTTTATCAGTTCAATGAAATTAGACTTTGAAACAGGTAAATGAATATCATCCAAGACATCAAATAAATATCCTAAAAGGTCATCAACTGGAACTTTAGTGAAAAGTGAGGAAACATCAAAGCTAACTAGTTTGAAATCAAAATTAACATTGATATTGCTTCGCTTGTTGACTAACTCTACAATGTTCATGATATTAAAAGTTGATACCTTACCCACTAAAGGGCTTAATAAAGAAACTAACCATTTTGGCAATTTATATGTGATGGAGCCTACTGAACTCACAATAGGTCTTGCTGGAAAATTCTGTTTATGTGTTTTGATAAGTCCATACATATATGGGAATGACGGGCACAAAGATGACAAACTTTTGAGAAGAGAACTTCATTTCTTTACTGAAGTGAGAATTTATTGCAATTAATTCTCTCTTCAATAAAGAAATAGGGGATAGGGGAGAAAGAATACTTCCCACTCATTCCTCACGTGTCGTGGAAGGCGAATAAAGGGGACGAGAGCGGGAGGCCAGAAACCCTCCTCTCCTCGTATTATAAGTTTCTAAAAGGGGAAACAAAAGGACTCACGTGGAGAGTGTTTATCCTCCTCGAAGGCTCAGATTGGGCGGTCTTAATGTGTGTGGATGTAACCAAGATGTGAAAAAAGGAGAGATAGGTAGTATGTTTGAGGAAAGGAACCTGGATGTTTTGGCTCTGAGTGACACGAAGCTCAAGGTTAAAGGGGAAGAGTGGTTTGGGAACGTCTTGGGAGTAAAGTCAGGGGTTAGTGAGAATACAAGAGCAAGGGAAGGAGTAGCACTACTTGTGAAACAGGAGTGGTGGGAGAATGCGATAGAGTGTAAGAAAGTACGATCTAGATTTATATGGGTAAAACTGAAAGTTGATGGAGAGAGAGTGGTGATGATTGGTGTATATGCACAAGGGCTTGAGAAGAAAGATGATCAGGGGCAAGTGTTTTGGGAGCAGCTGAGTGAGCGTGTTAGTACATTTGATGCACTAGACCGGGTTATAGTGATGGGTGATTTAAATACAAGGGTGAGCAATGTGGAATAATTGGTATACATGGGATGTTCAGTGTTGTAAATGGAAATGGGGAGGAGCTTGTAGATTTATGTGCTAAAAATGGACCGATGATTGGGAATACCTAGTTTAAAAAGAGAGATATACATAATTTTACATATGTAAGTAGGAGAGATGGCCAGAGAGCGTTATTGGATTTTGTGTTAATTGATAGGCGCGCGAAAAAGAGACTTTTGGATGTTAATGTGCTGAGAGACGCAGCTGGAGAGATGTCTGATCATTATCCTCTTGAGGCGAAGGTGAAGAATTGTAGAGGCTTTCAAAAAAGAAAAGAGATTGTTGGGGTGAAGAGAGTGGTGAGAGTATTTGAGATTGGAAAGGAGACTTGTATGAGGAAGTACCGGGAGAGACTGAGTACAGAATGGAAAAAGTTGAAAACAATGGAGGTAAAAGGAGTGGAGGAGGAATGGGATGTATTTAGGGAAGCAGTGATGGCTTGCGCAAAAGATGCTTGTGGCATGAGAAGCGTAAGAGGTGGGCAGATTAGAAAGGGTACGAGTGGTGGGATGAAGAAGTAAGATTATTAGTGAAAGAGAAGAGAGGCATTTGGACAATTTTTGTTGGGAAATAATGCAAATGAGTGGGAGATAGATAAGGGAAAGACGCAAGAGGTCAAGAGAAACGTGGAAGAGGTAAAGAAGAGGGCAAATGAGAGTTGGGGTGAGAGATTATCATTATAATTTAGGGAGAATGATAAGATGTTTTGGAAGGAGGTAAATAAAGTGCGTATGACAAGGGAACAAATGGGAACTTCAATGAATGGGGATAATGGGGAGGTGATAACAAGTAGTGGTGATGTGAGAAGGAGATTGAGTGAGTATTTTGAAAGTTTGTTGAATGTGCTCGATTATAGAGTGGTAGATATAGGGTGTTTTGGTTGAGGTGGTGTGCAAAGTGAGAGGGTTAGGGAAAATGAATTGGTTTACAGAGAAGAGGTAGTAAAAGCTTTCCGGAAGATGAAAGCCGGCAAGGAAGCGGGTTTGGATGGTATTGCAGTGGAATTTTTAAAAAAGGTTGGTAAGGTTATTTAATGTATGTATGATTCAAGGAGAGGTGCATGAGGATTGGCGGAATGCTTGCATAGTGCCATTGTACAAAGGCAAAGGGGATAAAGGTGAGTGCTCAAATTACAGAGGTATAAGTTTGTTGAGTATTCCTGGTAAATTATATGGGAGGGTATTGATTCAGAGGGTGAAGGCATGTACAGAGCATCAGACTGGGGAAGAGCAGTGTGGTTTGAGAAGGGGTAGAGGATGTGTGGATCAGGTGTTTGCTTTGAAGAAGATATGTGAGAAATACTTAGGAAAGTAAATGGATTTGTATGTAGCATTTATGGATCTACAGAAGGCATATGATAGAGTTGATAGAGATGCTCTGTGAAAGGCATTAAGAATATATGGTGTGGGAGGCAAGTTGTTAGAAGTAGTGAAAAGTTTTTATCGAGGATGTAAGGCATTTGTCCGTGTAGGAAGAGAGGAAAGTGAATTGTTCTCAGTTAATGTAGGTTAGCGGGAGGGGTGTGGGATCTTTCCATTGTTGTTTAATTTATTTATAGATGAAGTTGTTAGGGAGATGTATACAAGAGTTTTGGAAAGAGGGATAAGTATGCAGTCTATTGGGGATGAGAGAGCTTGAGAAGTGAGTCAGTTGTTGTTCGCTGATTATAGAGCGCTTGTGGCTGATTCGTGAGAGAAACTGTAGAAGCTGGTGACTGAGTTTGGTAAAGTATGTGAAAGAAGAAATCTGAGACTAAATGTCTATAAGAGCATGGATATTAGGTACAGTAGGTTTGAGGGTCAAATCAATTGGTAGGTAAGTTTGAATGGAGAAAAACTGGAGGAAGTAAAGTGTTTTAGATATGTGGGAGTAGATTTGGCAAAAGATGGAGCCATGGAGGCAGAAGTGAATCATAGGGTGGGAGAGGGGGCGAAAATTCTGGGAGCCTTGAAGAATGTTTGGAAGTTGAGAACATTATCTCGGAAAGGGAAAATGGGTATGTTTGAAAGAATAGTAGTTCCAACAATGATATATGGTTGCGATGCGTGGCCCATGGATAGAGTTGTGCGGAGGATGGTGGATGTGCTGGAAATGGGATGTTTGAGGACAATATATGGTTTGGGGTGGTTCGATCAAGTAAGTAATGTAAGGGTAAGAGAGATGTGTGTTAATTAAAAGAGTGTGCTTGAGAGAGCAGAATAGGGTGTTTTGAAATGGTTTGGTCACATGGAGAGAATTAGTGAGGAATGATTGACCAAGAGGATATATGTATCAGAT
>NC_092241.1:14419270-14442945 GCF_036320965.1 Panulirus ornatus
GTGGTTGAGAGAGCAGAAGAGGGTGTTTTGAAATGGTTTTGTCACAAGGAGAGAATGAGTGAGGAAAGGATGACAAAAAGGATATGTGTTTCAGTCGTGGAAGGAACGGGGAGAAGTGGGAGAGAGACCAGCTTGGAGGTGGAAAGATGGAGTGAAAAAAATTTTGAGCGATCGGGGCCGAAACATGCAGCAGGGTGAAAGGAGTGCAAGGAAAAGAGTGAATTGGAACGATGTGGTATACCGGGGTCGACGTGCTGTCAATGGATTGAACCAGGGCATGTGAAGCGTTTAGGGTAAACTATGGAAAGTTTTGTGGGGCCTGGATGTGGAAAGGGAGCTGTGGTTTCGGTGCATTACACATGACAGCTAGAGACTGAGTGTGAACGAATGTGGCCTTTGTTGTATTTTCCTAGTACTACCTTGTGCACATGTGGGGGAAGGGGGATGTCATTTCATGTGTGGCGGGGTGGCGATGGGAGGGGGTAAAGGCACCAAGTATGAATTATGTACAAGTGTATAAATGTATATATTTGAATATATATATATATATATATATATATATATATATATATATATATATATATATATATATATATATATATATATATATATTTTTTTTTACTTTGTCGCTGTCTCCCGCGTTTGCGAGGTAGCGCAAGGAAACAGACGAAAGAAATGGCCCAACCCATCCCCATACACATGTGTATACATACGTCCACACACGCAAATATAAATACCTACACAGCTTTCCATGGTTTACCCAAGACGCTTCACATGCCTTGATTCAATCCACTGACAGCACGTCAACCCCGGTATACCACATCGCTCCAATTCACTCTATTCCTTGCCCTCCTTTCACCCTCCTTCATGTTCAGGCCCCGATCACACAAAATCTTTTTCACTCCATCTTTCCACCTCCAATTTGGTATCCCTCTTCTCCTCGTTCCCTCCACCTTCGACACATATATCCTCTTGGTCAATCTTTCCTCACTCATTCTCTCCATGTGCCCAAACCATTTCAAAACACAATCTTCTGCTCACTCAACCGCGCTCTTTTTATTTCCACACATCTCTCTTACCCTTACGTTACTTACTCGATCAAACCACCTCACACCACATATTGTCCTCAAACATCTCATTTCCAGCACATCCATCCTCCTGCGCACAACTCTATCCATAGCCCACGCCTCGCAACCATACAACATTGTTGGAACCACTATTCCTTCAAACATAACCATTTTTGCTTTCCGAGATAATGTTCTCGACTTCCACACATTCTTCAAGGCTCCCAGAATTTTCGCCCCCTCCCCCACCCTATGATCCACTTCCGCTTCCATGGTTCCATCCGCTGCCAGATCCACTCCCAGATATCTAAAACACTTCACTTCCTCCAGTTTTTCTCCATTCAAACTCACCTCCCAATTGACTTGACCCTCAACCCTACTGTACCTAATAACCTTGCTCTTATTCACATTTACTCTTAACTTTCTTCTTTCACACACTTTACCAAACTCAGTCATCAGCTTCTGCAGTTTCTCACATGAATCAGCCACCAGCGCTGTATCATCAGCGAACAACAACTGACTCACTTCCCAAGCTCTCTCATCCCCAACAGACTTCATACTTGCCCCTCTTTCCAAAACTCTTGCATTCACCTCCCTAACAACCCCATCCATAAACAAATTAAACAACCATGGAGACATCACACACCCCTGCCGCAAGCCTACATTCACTGAGAACCAATCACTTTCCTCTCTTCCTACACGTACACATGCCTTACATCCTCGATAAAAACTTTTCACTGCTTCTAACAACTTGCCTCCCACACCATATATTCTTAATACCTTCCACAGAGCATCTCTATCAACTCTATCATATGCCTTCTCCAGATCCATAAATGCTACATACAAATCCATTTGCTTTTCTAAGTATTTCTCACATACATTCTTCAAAGCAAACACCTGATCCACACATACTCTACCACTTCTGAAACCACACTGCTCTTCCCCAATCTGATGCTCTGTACATGCCTTCACCCTCTCAATCAATACCCTCCCATATAATTTACCAGGAATACTCAACAAACTTATACCTCTGTAATTTGAGCACTCACTCCTATCCCCTTTGCCTTTGTACAATGGCACTATGAACGCATTCCGCCAATCCTCTGGTACCTCACCATGAGTCATACATACATTAAATAACCTTACCAACCAGTCAACAATACAGTCACCCAGTTTTTTAATAAATTCCACTGCAATACCATCCAAACCTGCTGCCTTGCCGGCTTTCATACTCCGCAAAGCTTTTACTACCTCTTCTCTGTTTACCAAATCATTTTCCCTAACCCTCTCACTTTGCACACCACCTCGACCAAAACACCCTATATCTGCCACTCTATCATCAAACACATTCAAGAAACCTTCAAAATACTCACTCCATCTCCTTCTCACATCACCACTACTTGTTATCACCTCCCCATTTGCGCCCTTCACTGAAGTTCACATTTGCTCCCTTGTCTTACACACTTTATTTACCTCCTTCCAGAACATCTTTTTATTCTCCCTAAAATGTAATGATACTCTCTCATCCCAACTCTCATTTGCCCTTTTTTTCACCTTTTGCACCTTTCTCTTGACCTCCTGTCTCTTTCTTTTATACATCTCCCACTCAATTGCATTTTTTCCCTGCAAAAATCGTCCAAATGCCTCTCTCTTCTCTTTCACTAATACTCTTACTTCTTCATCCCACCACTCACTACCCTTTCTAATCAACTCACCTCCCACTCTTCTCATGCCACAAGCATCTTTTGCGCAATCCATCACTGATTCCCTAAATACATCCCATTCCTCCCCCACTCCCCTTACTTCCATTGTTCTCATCTTTTCCATTCTGAACTCAGTCTCTCCTGGTACTTCCTCACACAAGTCTCCTTCCCAAGCTTACTTACTCTCACCACCCTCTTCACCCCAACATTCACTCTTCTTTTCTGAAAACCCATACAAATCTTCACCTTAGCCTCCACAAGATAATGATCAGACATCCCTCCAGTTGTACCTCTCAGCACATTAACATCCAAAAGTCTCTCTTTCGCGCGGCTGTCAATTAACACGTAATCCAATAACGCTCTCTGGGCATCTCTCCTACTTACATAAGTATACTTATACATATATATATATATATATATATATATATATATATATATATATATATATATATATATATATATATATATATATATATATATATATATATATATACATATTTTTTTTTTCTTTTTTTTTTGCTTTGTCGCTGTCTCCCGCGTTTGCGAGGTAGCGCAAGGAAACAGACGAAAGAAATGGCCCAACCCACCCCCATACACATGTATATACATACGTCCACACACGCAAATATATATACCTACACAGCTTTCCATGGTTTACCCCAGACGCTTCACATGCCCTGATTCAATCCACTGACAGCACGTCAACCCCGGGACTGTATATAGGAAACATCTATTCGATAGACCCCGTTGCTTACCATTGTGAGACGAAGGGTATTCGAATACCTAGTATTTCGAATAGTTGTTTCCCATAATACAGTCCCATACCCTAGCGGTTAGCATACCTGCCTCTCGCTCAGGGGTCCCAGGTTCGATCCTGGCTGTTGGAGGTTTCTATGTTCTATGAAGGTGCACGCTTATATACACTTTATTCGTATATATATATATATATATATATATATATATATATATGTATATTCTTTTTTTATTTATTCTGCTTTGTCGCTGTCTCCCGCGTTAGCGAGGTAGCGCAATGAAACAGACGAAAGAATGGCCCAACCCACAGACGCAAATTTACATACCTATACTTCACAATGTACACATATATCTACATATACAGACACATGTACATAAGTTATACTGTCTGCCTTTATTTATTCCCATCTTCTCCTCGCCACACATGGAAAAACAACCCCCTCCCCCCTCATGTGTGTGAGAAAGCGATAGGAAGGGGCAACAAAGGCCAAATTCGTTCACACTCAGTCTTTAGCTGTCATGTATTAATCAACTGAAACCATAGCTCCCTTTCCACATCCAGGCCCCACACAACTTTCCATGGTTTACTCCAGACACTTCACATGCCCTAGTTCAATCCATTGACAGCACGTCGACCCCGGTATACCACATCGTTCCAATTCACTCTACTCCTTTCACGCCTTTGACTCTCATGCATGATTAGACCCCGATCACTTAGAATCTTTTTCACTTCATCTTTCCACCTTCCATATGGTCTCCCACTTCTCGTTCCCTCCAACTCTGACACATATATCCTCTTGGTCAATCTTTCCTCACTCATTCTCTCTATGTGACCAAACCATTTCAAAACACCCTCTTCTGCTCTCTCAAACACACTCTTTTTATTTCCACACATCCCTCTTACCCTTACATTACTTACTCGATCAAACTACCTCACACCACATATTGTCCTCAAACATCTCATTTACAGCACATCCACCCTCCTGCGCACAACTCTATACAAAGCCCACGCCTCGCAACCATACAACATTGTTGGAACCACTATTCCTTCAAACATACCCATTTTTGTTTTTCGAGATAATGTTCTCGACTTCCATACATTCTTCAAGGTCCTCAGAATTTTCGCCCCCTCCCCCACCCTATGATTCACTCCTGCTTCCATTGTTCCATCCACTGCCAGATCCACTCCCAGATATCTAAAACACTTTACCTACTTCAGTTTTTCTCCATTCAAACTTACCTCCCAATTGACTTGACCCTCAATCCCACTGTACCTAATAACCTTGCTCTTATTCACATTTACTCTTAACTTTCTTCTTTCACACACTTTACCAAACTCAGTCACCAGCTTCTGCAGTTTCTCACATGAATCAGCCATCAGCGCTGTATCATCAGCGAACAACAACTGAATCACTTCCCAAGCAATGTCATCCCCAACAGACTGTATACTTGCCCCTCTTTCCAAAACTCTTGCATTCACCTCCCTAACAACCCCATCCACAAAGAAATTAAACAACCATGGAGACATGACACACCCCTGCCACAAACCTACATTTACTGAGAACAATAACTTTCCTCTCTTCCTACACGTAGACATGCCTTACATCCTCGATAAAAACTTTTCACTGCTTCTAACGTCTTGCCTCCCACACCATATATTCTTAATACCTTTCACAGAGCATCTCTATCAAATCAATCATATGCCTTCTCCAGATCCATAAATGCTACATACAAATCCATTTGCTTTTCTAAGTATTTCTCACATACATTCCTCAAAGCAAACACCTGATCCACACATCCTCTATCACTTCTGAAACAACACTTCTCTTCACCAAACTGATTCTCTGTACATGCCTTCACCCTCTCAATCAATACTCTCACATATAATTTCCCAGGAACACTCAACACTCTTATACCTCTGTAATTTGAGCACTCAGTTTTGTCCCCTTTGCCCTTGTACAATGGCACTATGCAATCATTCCGCTAATCCTCAGGCACCTCACCATGAGTCATACATACATTGAATAATCTTACCAACCAGTCAACAATACAGACACCCCTTTTTTTATAATTTCCACTGCAATACCATCCAAACACGCTGCCTTGCCGGCTTTCATCTTCCGCAAAGCTTTTACTACCTCGTCTCTGTTTACCAAATCATTTTCCTTAACCCTCTCACTTTGCACACCACCTCGACCAAAACACCCCATATCTGCCACTCTATCATTAAACATATTCAACAAACCTTCAAAATACTCACTTCACCTCCTTCTCACATCACCACTACTTGTTATCACCTCCGCATTAGCGACCTTTACTCAAGTTCCCATTTGCTCCCTTGTCTTACGCACTTTAATTACCTCCTTCCAAAACATGTTTTTATTCTCCCTAAAATTTAATGATACTCTCACACCCCAACTATCATTTGCCCTCTTTTTCACCTCTTGCACCTTTCTCTTGACCTCCTGCCTCTTTCTTTTATACATCTCTCTCTCATTTGAATTATTTCCCTGCAAAAATCGTCCAAATCCCTCCCTCTCCTCTTTCAATGATAACTTTCTTCTTCATCCCACCAGTCACTACCCTTTCTAATCTGCCCATCTCCCACTCTTCTCATGCCAAGGGCACCTTTTGCGCAAGACATCACTTCCTCCCTAAATGAATCGCACTCCTTCCCCACTCCCCTTACCTCCTTTGTTCCCACCTTTTTCCATTCTGTACTCAGTCTCTCCTCGTACTTCCTCACACAAGTCTCCTTCCCAATCTCATTTACTCTCACCACTCTCCTCACCCCAACATTCTCTATTCTTTTCTGAAAACCTCTACCTTCTGAAAACCTTCACCTTCGCCTATAAAACATAATGATCAAACATCCCTTCAGTTGCACCTCTCAGCACATTAATATCAAAAAGTCTCTGTTTTGCGCGCCTATCAATGAACACGTAATCCAATTACGATCACTGGCCATCTCTCCTACTTAAATAGGTACACTTATGTATATCTCTCTTTTTAAACCAGGTATTCCCAATTACCAGTCCTTTTTTAACACATAAATCTAAAAGCTCTTCATTTCCATTTACAACACTGAACACCCCATGCATAGCAATTATTCCCTCAACTGCCACATTACTCACCTTTGCATTCAAATCACCCATAACTATAACCTGGTCTCATGCATCAAAACCACTAACACAATCATTCAGCTGCTCCCAAAACACTTGCCTCTCATGATCTTTCTTCTCATGTAAAGGTGTATATGAACCAATAATCACCCATCTTTCTCCATCAACTTTCAATTTACCCATATCAGTGTAAAGTTAACTTTCTTACACTCTATCACATACTCCAACCACTCCTGTTTCAATAGTAATGCTACTCCTTCCCTTGCTCTTGTCCTCTCACTAACCCCTGACTTTACTTCCAAGACATTCCCAAACCACTCTTCCCTTTTACCCTTGAGCTTCGTTTCACTCAGAGCCAAAACATCCAGGCTCCTTTCCTCAAGCATACTAACTATCTCTCCTTTTTTCTAATCTTGGTTACATCGAAACACATTTAGACACCCTAATCTGAGCCTTCGAGGAGGATGAGCACTCCCCGCGTGACTGCTTTTTCTCTTCCCCCTTTCAGAAAGTTAAAATATAAGGAGGGGAGGGTTTATAGCCCCACGTTCCCGTCCCCTTTTGTCGACTTCTACGACATGTGAGGAATGCGTGGGAAGTATTCTTTGTCCCCTATCTCTAGGAATATATATATATATATATATATATATATATATATATATATATATATATATATATATATATATATATATATATATATATATATATATATATATATATATATATATATATATATATTTCCATTTCCTTTCCATAGCCAGAGGTTGAACCATTATGTGACATTCATTTTTTCATTTCATTTCAAGCTAGAAGTTTCAGTTTTCTAAATTGTTTCTTACATTTTTCACATGTATATATATGTATGTGTGTGTGTGTGTATATATGCGTGTGTGTGTGTATGTGTGTGTATGTGTATATATATATATATGTATATTATCCCTGGGGATAGGGGTGAAAGAATACTTCCCACACATTCCTCGCGTGTCGTAGAAAGCGACTAGAGGGGACGGGAGCGGGGGGCCAGAAATCCTCCCCTCCTTGTATTTTTTTTTAACTTTCTAAAATGGGAAACAGAAGGAGTCACGCGGGGAGTGCTCATCCTCCTCGAAGGCTCAGATTGGGGTGCCTAAATGTGTGTGGATGTAACCAAGATGTGAAAAAAGGAGAGATAGGTAGTATGTTTGAGGAAAGGAACCTGGATGTTTTGGCTCTGAGTGAAACGAAGCTCAAGGGTAAAGGGGAAGAGTTGTTTGGGAATGTCTTGGGAGTAAAGTCAGGGGTTAGTGAGAGGACAAGAGCAAGGGAAGGAGTAGCAGTACTCCTGAAACAGGAGTTGTGGAAGTATGTGATAGAATGTAAGAAAGTAAATTCTCGATTGATATGGGTAAAACTGAAAGTTGATGGAGAGAGATGGGTGATTATTGGTGCATATGCACCTGGGCATGAGAAGAAAGATCATGAGAGGCAAGTGTTTTGGGAGCAGCTGAATGAGTGTGTTAGTGGTTTTGATGCACGAGACCGGGTTATAGTGTTGGGTGATTTGAATGCAAAGGTGAGTAATGTGGGAGTTCAGGGAATAATTGGTATACATGGGGTGTTCAGTGGTGTAAATGGAAATGGAAAAGAGCTTGTAGATTTATGTGCTGAAAAAGGACTGATGATTGGGAATACCTGGTTTAAAAAGCGAGATATACATAAGTATACTTATGTAAGTAGGAGAGATGGCCAGAGAGCGTTATTGGATTACGTGTTAATTGACAGGCGCGCGAAAGAGAGACTTTTGGATGTTAATGTGCTGAGAGATGCAACTGGAGGGATGTCTGATCATTATCTTGTGGAGGCTAAGGTGAAGATTTGTATATGTTTTCAGAAAAGAAGAGTGAATGTTGGGGTGAAGAGGGTGGTGAGAGTAAGTGAGCTTGGGAAGGAGACTTGTGCGAGGAAGTACAAGGAGAGACTGAGTACAGAATGGAAAAAGGTGAGAACAGTGGAAGTAAGGGGAGTGGGGGAGGAATGGGATGTATTTAGGGAATCAGTGATGGATTCCGCAAAAGATGCTTGTGGCATGAGAAGAGTGGGAGGTGGGTTGATTACAAAGGGTAGTGAGTGGTGGGATGAAGAAGTAAGAGTATTAGTGAAAGAAAAGAGAGAGGCATTTTGGACGATTTTTGCAGGGAAAAAATGAAATTGAGTGGGAGACGTATAAAAGAAAGAGACAGGAGGTCAAAAGAAAGGTGCAAGAGGTGAAAAAAAGGGCAAATGAGAGTTGGGGTGAGAGAGTATCATTAAATTTTAGGGAGAATAAAAAGATGTTCTGGAAGGAGGTAAATAAAGTGCGTAAGACAAGGGAGCAAATGGGAACTTCAGTGAAAGGCGCAAATGGGGAGGTGATAACAAGTAGTGGTGATGTGAGAAGGAGATGGAGTGAGTATTTTGAAGGTTTGTTGAATATGTTTGATGATAGAGTGGCAGATATAGGGTGTTCTTGTCGAGTTGGTGTGCAAAGTGCGAGGGTTAGGGAAAATGAGTTGGTAAACAGAGAAGAGGTAGTAAAAGCTTTGCGGAAGATGAAAGCCGGCAAGGCAGCAGGTTTGGATGGTATTGCAGTGGAATTTATTAAAAAAGGGGGTGACTGTATTGTTGACTGGTTGGTAAGGTTATTTAATGTATGTATGACTCATGGTGAGGTGCCTGAGGATTGGCGGAATGCGTGCATAGTGCCATTGTACAAAGGCAAAGGGGATAAGAGTGAGTGCTCAAATTACAGAGGTATAAGTTTGTTGAGTATTCCTGGCAAATTATATGGGAGGGTATTGATTGATAGGGTGAAGGCATGTACAGAGCATCAGATTGGGGAAGAGCAGTGTGGTTTCAGAATTGGTAGAGGATGTGTGGATCAGGTGTTTGCTTTGAAGAATGTATGTGAGAAATACTTAGAAAAGCAAATGGATTTGTATGTAGCATTTATGGATCTGGAGAAGGCATATGATAGAGTTGATAGAGATGCTCTGTGGAAGGTATTAAGAATATATGGTGTGGGAGGCAAGTTGTTAGAAGCAGTGAAAAGTTTTTATCGAGGATGTAAGGCATGTGTACGTGTAGGAAGAGAGGAAAGTGATTGGTTCTCATTGAATGTAGGTTTGCGGCAGGGGTGTGTGATGTCTCCATGGTTGTTTAATTTGTTTATGGATGGGGTTGTTGGGGAGGTGAATGCAAGAGTTTTGGAAAGAGGGGCAAGTATGAAATCTGTTGGGGATGAGAGAGCTTGGGAAGTGAGTCAGTTGTTGTTCGCTGATGATACAGCGCTGGTGGCTGATTCATGTGAGAAACTGCAGAAGCTCGTGACTGAGTTTGGTAAAGTGTGTGAAAGAAGAAAGTTAAGAGTAAATGTGAATAAGAGCAAGGTTATTAGGTACAGTAGGGTTGAGGGTCAATTCAATTGGGAGGTGAGTTTGAATGGAGAAAAACTGGAGGAAGTGAAGTGTTTTAGATATCTGGGAGTGGATCTGGCAGCAGATGGAAACATGTAAGCGGAAGTGGATCATAGGGTGGGGGAGGGGGCGAAAATTCTGGGAGCCTTGAAGAATGTGTGGAAGTCGAGAACATTATCTCGGAAAGCAAAAATGGGTATGTTTGAAGGAATAGTGGTTCCAACAATGTTGTATGGTTGCGAGGCGTGGACTATGGATAGAGTTGTGCGCAGGAGGATATATGTGCTGGAAACGAGATATTTGAGGACAATGTGTGGTGTGAGGTGGTTTGATCGAGTAAGTAACGTAAGGGTAAGAGAGATGTGTGGAAATAAAAAGAGCGTGGTTGAGAGAGCAGAAGAGGGTGTTTTGAAATGGTTTGGTCATATGGAGAGAATGAGTGAGGAATGATTGACCAAGAGGATATATGTGTCGGAGGTGGAGGGAACGAGGAGAAGAGGGAGACCAAATTGGAGGTGGAAAGATGGAGTGAAAAAGATTTTGTGTGATCGGGGCCTGAACATGCAGGAGGGTGAAAGGAGGGCAAGGAATAGAGTGAATTGGAGCGATGTGGTATACCGGGGTTGACGTGCTGTCAGTGGATTGAATCAAGGCATGTGTATGGGGGTGGGTTGGGCCATTTGTTTCGTCTTTTTCCTTGCGCTACCTCGCAAACGCGGGAGACAGCGACAAAGAAAAAAAAAAAGATATATATATATATATATATATATATATATATATATATATATATATATATATATATATATATATATATATATATATATATATATATATATATGATGGAGAGAGATGGGTGATTATTGGTGCATATGCACCTGGGCATGAGAAGAAAGATCATGAAAGGCAAGTGTTTTGGGAGCAGCTGAATGAGTGTTAGTGGTTTTGATGCACGAGACCGGGTTATAGTGATGGGTGATTTGAATGCAAAACTTAGTAATATGGCAGTTGAGGGAATAATTGGTATACATGGGGTGTTCAGTGATGTAAATGGAAGTGGCGAAAAGCTTGTAGATTTATATGCTGAAAAAGGACTGGTGATGGGGAATACCTGATATAAAAAGCGAGATATACATAAGTATACGTATGTAATTAGGAGAGATGGCCAGAGAGCGTTATTGGATTACGTGTTAAATGACTGGCGCGCGAATGAGAGACGTTTGGATGTTAACGGACTGAGAGTTGCAACTGGAGGGATGTCTGATCATTATCTTGTGGAGGCTAAGGTGAACATTTGTATGGGTTTTCAGAAAAGAAAAGTGAATATTGGGGTAAAGAGGGTGGTGAGAGTAATTGAGGGTGGGAAGGAGACTTGTGTGAGGAAGTACCAGGAGAGACTGAGTACAGAATGGAAAAAGGTGAGAACAATGTAAGTAAGGGAAGTGCGGGAGGAATGGTATGTATTTAGGGAATCAGTGATGGATTGCGCAAAAGATGCTTGTGGCATGAGAAGAGTGGGAGGTGGGTTAATTAGAAAGGTTAGTGAGTGGTTGGATGAAGAAGTAAGATTATTAGTGAAAGAGAAGAGAGAGGCATTTGGACGATTTTTGCAGGGAAAAATGCAGTTGAGTGGGAGATGTATAAAAGAAAGAGACAGGAGGTCAGGAGAAAGGTGCAAGAGGTGAAAAAGAGGGCAAATGAGAGTTGGGGTGAGAGAGTATCATTAAATTTTAGGGAGAATAGAAAGATGTTCTGGAAGAAGATAAATAAAGTGCGTAAGAGAAGGGAGCAAATGGGAACTTCAGTGAAGGGCGTAAATGGGGAGGTGATAACAAGTAGTGGTGATGTGAGGAGATGGAGTGAGTATTTTGAAGGTTTGTTGAATGTGTTTGATGATAGAGTGGCAGATATAGCATGTTTGTTTCGAGGTGGTGTGAAAAGTGAGAGGGTTAGGGAATATGATTTGGTAAAGAGAGAAGAGGTAGTAAAAGCTTTGCGGAAGATGAAAGCCGGCAAGGAAGCAGGTTTGGACGGTATTGCAGTGGAATTTATTAAAAAAGGGAGTGACTGTATTGTTGACTGGTTGGTAAGGTTATTTAATATATGTATGACTCATGGTGATGTGGCTGAGGATTGGGGAAATGCGTGCATAGTGCTATTGTAAAAAGGCAAAGAGGATAGGAGTAGGTGCTCAAATTACAGAGGTAAAAGTTTGTTGAGTATTGCTGGTAAATTATATGGGAGGGTATTGATTGAGAGGGTGAAGGCATGTACAGAGCATCAGACTGGGGAAGAGCAGTGTGGTTTCAGAAGTTGTAGAGGATGTGTGGATCAGGTGTTTGCTTTGAAGAATGTATGTGAGAAATACTAAGAAAAGCAAATGGATTTGTATGTAGCATTTATGGATCTGGAGAAGGCATATGATAGAGTTGATAGAGATGCTCTGTGGAAGGTATAAAGAATATATGGTGTGGGAGGCAGGTTGTTGGAAGCAGTGAAAAGTTTTTATCGAGGATGTAAGGCATGTGTTCGTGTAGGAATAGAGGAAAGTGATTGGTTCTCAGTAAATGTAGGTTTGCGGCAGGGGTGTGTGATGTCTCCATGGTTGTTTAATTTGTCTGTGGATGGGGTTGTTAGGGAGGTGAATGCAAGAGTTTTGGAAAGAGGGGCAAGTATGAAGTATGTTGTGGATGAGAGATCTTGGGAAGTGAGTCAGTTGTTGTTCGCTGATGATACAGCGCTGGTGGCTGATTAATGTGAGAAACTGCAAAAGCTGGTGACTAAGTTTGGTAAAGTGTGTGAAAGAAGAAAGTTAGGAGTAAATGTGAATAAGAGCAAGGTTATTAGGTACAGTAGGGTTGAGGGTGAAGTCAATTGTGAGGCAAGTTGGAAACGGAAAAAACTGGAGGAAGTAAAGTGTTTTAGATATCTGGGAGTGGATCTGGCAGCGGATGGAGCCATGGAAGCGGAAGTGAATCATAGGGTGGGGGAGGGGGCGATAATCCTGGGAGCCTTGAAGAATGTGTGGAAGTCGAGAACATTATCTCGGAAAGCAAAAATGGGTATGTTTGAAGGAAAAGTGGTTCCAACAAAAATGTTGTATGGTTGCAAGGCGTGGGCTATGGATAGAGTTGTGCGCAGGAGGGTGGATGTGCTGGAAATGAGATGTTTGAGGACAATGTGTGGTGTAAGGTGGTTTGATGAAGTAAGTAATGTAAGGGTAAGAGAGGCGTGTGGAAATAAAAATAGTGTGGTTGAGAGAGCAGAAGAGGGTGTTTTGAAATGGTTTGGGCACATGGAGAGAATGAGTGAGGAAAGATTGACCAAGAGGATATATGTGTCGGAGGTGGAGGGAACGAAGAAAAGTGGGAGAACAATTTCGAGGTGGAAAGATGGAGTGAAAAAGATTTTGTGTGATCGTGGCCTGAACATGCAGGAGAGTGAAAGGAGGGCAAGGATTAGAGTGAATTGGATCTATGTGGTATATCGGGGTTGACGTGCTGTCAGTGGATTGAATCAGGGCATGTGAAGCATGTGGGGTAATCCATGGAAAGCTGTGTGGGGCCTGGATGTGGAAAGGGAGCTGTGGTTTCGGGCATTATTGCAAGACAGCTAGAGACTAAGTGTGAACGAATGGGGCCTTTGTTGTCTTTTCCTACCTCGCACACATTAGGGGGGAGGGGGATGGTATTACATGTGTGGCGAGGTGGTGATGTGAATGAATAAAGTCAGTGTGAATTGTGTGCATGGGTATATATGTATGTGTCTGTGTGTGTGTATATATGTGTACATTGAGTTGTATAGTTATGTATATTTGCGTGTGTGGACGTGTATGTATATACATTGTGTATGGGGGTGGGTTTGGCCATTTCTTTCGTCAGTTTCCTTGCGCTACCTCGCAAACGCGGGAGACAGCGACAAAGCAAAATAAATAAATAGATACAGATAAATATATATATATATATATATATATATATATATATATATATATATATATATATATATATATATATATATATATATATATATATATATATATATATTTATATATGTATATATATATATATATATATATATATATATATATATATATATATATATATATATATATATATATATATATGTATATATATATATATATATATATATATATATATATATATATATATATATATATATATATATATATATATGTACATATATATATATGGGGTGTTCAGTGTTGTAAATGGAAATGTTGAAGTGCTTGTAGATTTATGTGCTGAAAAGGGACTGGTGATTGGGAATACCTGGTTTAAAAAGCGAGATATACACAAGTATACGTATGTAACTAGGAGAGATGGCCAGAGAGCGTTATTGGATTACGTGTTAATTGACAGGCGCGCGAAAGAGAGACTTTTGGATGTTAATGTGCTGAGAGGTGAAACTGGAAGGATGTCTTATCATTATCTTGTGGAGGCTAAGGTGAAGATTTGTATGGGTTTTCAGAAAAGAAGAGTGAATGTTGGGGTGAAGAGGGTGGTGAGAGTAAGTGAGCTTGGGAAGGAGACTTGTGTGAGGAAGTACCAGGAGAGACCTAGTACAGAATGGAAAAAGGTGAGAACAATGGAAGTAAGGGGAGTGGGGGAGGAATGGGATGTATTTAGGGAATCAGTGATGGATTGCGCAGAAGATCCTTGTGGCATGAGAAGAGTGGGAGGTGTGTTGATTAGAAAGGGTAGTGTGTAGTGGGATGAAGAAGGAAGATTATTAGTGAAAGAGAAGAGGGAGGCATTTGGACGATTTTTGTAGGGAAAAAATGCAATTGAGTGGGAGAGGTATAAAAGAAAGAGACAGGAGGTGAAGAGAAAGGTTCAAGAGGTGATAAAGAGTGCAAATGAGAGTTGGGGTGAGAGACTATCATTAGATTTTAGGGAGAATAAAAAAGATGCTCTGGAATGAGGTAAACAAAGTGCGTCAGACAAGGAAGGAAATGGGAACTTCAGTGAAGGGCGCAAATGGGAAGGTGATAACAAGTAGTGGGGATGTGAGAAGGAGATGGAGTGAGTATTTTGATGGTTTGGTGAATGTGTTTGATGATAAGAGGGCAGATACAGGGTGTCTTGGTGGAGGTGGTGTGCAAAGTGAGAGGGTTAGGGAAAATGATTTGGTAAACAGAGAAGAGGTAGTAAAAGCTTTGCGGAAGATGAAAGCCGGCAAGGCAGCAGGTTTGGATGGTATTGCAGTGGAATTTATTAAAAAAGGGGGTGACTGTATTACTGACTGGTTGGTAAGGTTATTTAATGTATGTATGACTCATGGTGAGGTCCCTGAGGATTGGCGGAATGCGTGCATAGTGCCATTGTACAAAGGCAAACGGGATAAGAGTGAGTGCCCAAATTACAGAGGAATAAGTTGATATGGGAGGGTATTGATTGGAGGGTATATGGGAGGGTATTGATTGAGAGGGTGAAGGCATGTACAGAGCATCAGATTGGGGAAGAGCTGTGTGGTTTCAGAAGTGGTAGAGGATGTGTGGATCAGGTGTTTGCTTTGAAGAATGTATTTGAGAAATACTTAGAAAAGCAAATGGATTTATATGTAGCATTTATGGAACCCTAGAAGACATATGATAGAGTTGATAGAGATGCTCTGTGGAAGGTATTAAGAATATATGGTGTGGGAGGCAAGTTTTTAGAAGCAGTGAAAAGTTTTTATCGAGGATGTACGGCATGTGTACGTGTAGGAAGAGAGGAGAGTAATTGGTTCTCAGTGAGTGTATATTTGCGGCAGGGGTGCGTGATATCTCCATGGTTGTTTAATTTGTTTATGGATGGGGTTGTTAGGGAGGTAAATGCAAGAGTTTTGGAAAGATGGGCAAGTATGAAGTCTGTTGGGAATGAGAGAGCTTGGGAAGTGAGTCAGTTGTTGTTCGCTGATGATACAGCGCTGGTGGGTGATTCATGTGAGAAACTGCAGAAGCTGGTGACTGAGTTTGGTAAAGCGTTTGAAAGAAGAAAGTTAAGAGTAAATGTGAATAAGAGCAAGGTCATTAGGTACAGTTGGGTTGAGGGTCAAGTCAATTGGGAGGAATGTTTGAATGTATAAAAACTGGAGGAAGTAAAGTGTTTTAGATATCTGGGAGTGGATCTGGCAGCGGATGGAACCATGGAAGCAGAAGTGGACCATAGGGTGGGGGAGGGGGCGAAAATTCTGGGGGCCTTGAAGAATGTGTGGAAGTCGAAAACATTATCTCGGAAAGCAAAAATGGGTATGTTTGAAGGAATAGTGGTTCCAACAATGTTGTATGGTTGCGAGACGTGGGCTATGGATAGAGTTGTGCGCAGGAGGATGGATGTGCTGGAAATGAGATGTTTGAGGACAATGTGTGCTGTGAGGTGGTTTGATCGAGTAAGTAACGTAAGGGTAAGAGAGATATGTGGAAATAAAAAGAACGTGGTTTAGAGAGCAGAAGAGGGTGTTTTGAAATGGTTTGGGCACATGGAGAGAATGAGTGAGGAAAGATTGAATAAGAGGATATATGTGTCGGAGGTGGAGGGAACGAGGAAAAGTGGGAGACCAAATTGGAGGTGGAAAGATGGAGTGAAAAAGATTTTGTGTGATCGGGGCCTGAACCTGCAGCAGGGTGAAAATAGGGCAAGGAATAGAGTGAATTGGATGGATGTGGTATACCGGGGTTGACGTGCTGTCAGTGGATTGAATCAGGGCATGTGAAGCGTTTGGGGTAAACCATGGAAAGCTGTGTAGGTATGTATATTTGCGTGTGTGGACGTATGTATATACATGTGTATGGGGGTGGGTTGGGCCATTTCTTTCGTCTGTTTCCTTGCGCTCCCCCGCAAACGCGGGAGAAAGCGACAAAGCAAAAAAAAAAAAAAGAATATATATATATATATATATATATATATATATATATATATATATATATATATATATATATATATATATATATATATATATATATATATATACATATATATATATATATATATATATATATATATATATATATATATATATATATATATATATATATGTATATATATATATATATATATATATATATATATATATATATATATATATATATATATATATATATATATATATATATATATATATATGTATATATATTATTCTCATTATCATTATTATTATCAGTATTTTGCTTTGTCGCCGTCTCCCGCGTTTGCGATTTAGCGCAAGGAAACAGACGAAAGAAATGGCCCAACCCACCCCTATACACATGTATAATCGTACACGTCCACACACGGAAATATACATATCTATACATCACATTGTACACATATATATATATATACACACAGATATATATATGTATACGCATGTACATAATTCATACTCTCTGCCTTTATTTATTCCCATCGCCACCTCGCCACACATGGAATAACATCCCCCTCCCCCCTTATGTGTGCAAGGTAGCGCTAGGAAAAGACAACAAAGGCCCCATTCGTTCACACTCAGTCTCTGGCTATCATGTAATAATGTTCGGAGCCACAGCATCCTTTCCACATCCAAGCCCCACAGAACTTTCCATGGTTTACCCCAGACGGTTCACATGCCCTGATTCAATCCAACGACAGCACGTTGACCCCGATATACCACATCGATCCAATGCACTCTATTCCTTTCCCGCCTTTCACTCTCCTGCATGATCAGTACCCGATCACTCAAAATCTTTTTCACTCCATCTTTCCATCTTCAATTTGGTCTCCCCAATTCTCCTCGTTCCCTCCACCTCCGACACATATATCTTCTTGGTCAATCTTTCCTCAATCATTTTCTCCATGTGCCCAAACCATTTCAAAACACACTCTTCTGCTCATTCAACCACACTCTTTCTATTTTCACACATCTCTCTTACCCTTACATTACTTACTCGTTCAAACTACCTCACACCACATATTTTCCTCAAACATCTCATTTCCAGCACCTCCACTCTCCTGCGCACAACTCTATCCACAGCCCACGCCTCGCAACCATAAAAGTTTTTGGAACCACTATTCCTTCAAATATGCCCATTTTTTCTTTCCGAGATAATGTCCTCGACTTCCAAATATTCTTCAAGGCTGCCAGGATTTTCGCCCCATCCCCCACCCTATGATTCACTTCCGCTTCCATGGTTCCATCCGCTGCCAGATCCACTCCCAGATATCAAAAAAACTTTACCTACCTCAGTTAATCTCCATTCAAACTTACCTCCCAATTGACTTGACCCTCAACCCTACTGTACCTAATAACCTTGCTCTTATTCACATTTACTCCTAACTTTCTTCTTTCACACACTTTACCAAACTCAGTCACCAGCTTCTGCAGTTTCTCACATGAATCAGACACCAGCGCTGTATCATCAGCGAACAACAACTGACTCACTTCCCAAGCTCTCTCATCCACAAGAGACTTCATACTTGCTCCTCTTTCCAAAACTCTTGCATTCACCTCCCTAACAACTCCATCCATAAACAAATTAAACAACCATGGAGACATCACACACCTCTGCCGCTAACCTACATTCACTGAGAACCAATCACTTTCCTCTCTTCCTACACGTACAGATGCCTTACATCCTCGATAAAAACTTTTCACTGCTTCTAACCACTTTCCTCCCACACCATATATTCTTGGTACCTTCCACAAAGCATCTCTATCAACTCTATCATATGCCTTTTCTAGATCCATAAATGCTACATACAAATCCATATGCTTTTCTAAGTATTTCTCACATACATTCTTCAAAGCAAACACCTGATCCACACATCCTCTACCACTTCTGAAACCACACTGCTCTTCCCCAATCTGATGCTCTGTACATGCCTTCACCCTCTCAATCAATACCCTCCCATATAATTTACCAGGAATACTCAACAAACTTATACCTCTGTAATTTGAGCACTCACTCTTATCCCCTTTGCCTTTGTACAATGGCACTATGCACGCATTCCGCCAATCCTCAGGCACCTCACCATGAGTCATACATACATTGGATAACCTTACCAACCAGTCAACAATACAGTCACACCCTTTTTTAATAAATTCCACTGCAATACTATCCAAACCTGCTGCCTTGCCGGCTTTCATCTTCCGCAAAGCTTTCACTACCTCTTCTCTGTTTACCAAATCATTTTGGTATCATTTACCAAATCCTTCTCACATCACCACTACTTGTTATTACCTCCCCATTAGCCCCTTCACTGAAGTTTCCTTTTGCTCCCTTGCCTTACGCACTTTGTTTACCTCCTTCCGAAACATCTTTTTATTCTCCTTAAAATTTAATGATACTCTCTCACACCAACTCTCATTTGTCCTCTTTTTCACCTCTTGCACCTTTCTCTTGACCTCCTGCCTCTTTCTTTTATACATTTCCCACTCATTTGCATTCTTTCCCTGCAAAAAATCGTCGAAATGCCTCTCTCTTCTCTTTCACTAATAATCTTACTTCTTCATCCCACAACTCACTACCCTTTCTAATCAACCCACCTCCCACGCTTCTCATGCCAAGGGCATCTTTTGCGCAAGCTATCACTTCTTCCCTAAATACATCCCAATCCTCCCCCACCCCCCCTACCTCCTTTGTTCTCACCTTTTTCAATTTTGTACTCATTCTCTCCTAGTACTTCCTCACACAAGTCTCCTTCCCAAGTTCACTTACTCTCACCGTCCCTGGGGATAGGGTAGAAAGAATACTTCCCACGCCTTCCCGAGTGTCGTACAAGGCAACTAAAGGGGACGGTAGCGGTGGGCAAGAAATCCTCTCCTCCTTGTATTTCAACTGGTGTACATGGGGTTCTCAGTGTTGTCTATGAAAATGATGAAGAGGTTATAGATTTGTATGCTGAAAAAGAACTGATGATTGGGAATACCTGCTTTAAAAGGAGACATACACCGAAGTATGAGTATGGAAAGGGGAGAGATGGCTAGAGAGCGTTCGTGGATAGCATGTTATTTGATAGAATCGTTAAAGAGAGACTTTTGGATGTTAAAGTACTGAGAGGTGCAACCGGAGGGATGTCTGATCATTATTTTGTGGAGGCGAAGGTGAAGATTTGTAGAGGTTTTCAAAAAAGAAGAGAAAATGTAGCGGTGGAGAGACTGGTGAGAATAAGTGAGCTAGGGAAGGAGACTTGTGTGAGGAAGTACCAAGAGACACTCAGTCCAAAATGGAAGAAGGTGAGAGGCAAGGACTTAAGGGGAGTGGGGGAAGAATGAGATGTATTTAGGGAAGCACCGATGGCTTGCGCAAAAGATGCTTGTGGCATGAGAAAGGAGGAAGGTGGGCAAATTACGAAGGGTAATGAGTGTTGGGATGAAGAAGTGAGATCATTAGTGAAAGAGAAGAGGGAGGCATTTGGTCGACTTTTGCAGGGAAATAGTGCAATTGATTGGGAGATGTGTAAAAGAAGGAGACAGGAGCTCAAGAGAAAGGTGCAAGAAGTGAAAAGAGGGCAAATGAGAGTTGAGGTGAGAGAGTATCATTAGATTTCAGGGTGGATAAAAAGATATTTTGAAAAGAGGAAAATATAGTGCGGAAGACAAGAGAACAAATGGGGACATCGGTGAAGGGGGCTAATGGGGAGGTAAGAACAAGTAGTGGTGATGTGAGAAGGAGATGGAGTGAGTTTTCTGAAGGTTTGTTGATTGTGTTTGATGATAGAGTGGCAGATATAAGGTGTCTTGGTCGAGGCTTTTTGCGAAGTGAGAGGTTCAGGGAGAATGGTTTAGTAAACAAAGAAGAGGTAGTGAAAGCCGGAGAGGCAGCGGGATTGGATGTTATTGCAGTGGAATTCGTTATAAAAGTGGGTGACTGTGTTGTTCAGGGGTTGGTAAGGATATTGAATGTATGTATGGCTCATGGTAAAGTGTCTGAGGACTGGCGGAATGCATACATAGTGACATTGTACGAAGGCAATGGGGATAAAGGTGAGTGCTCAAATTTCAGAGGTATAAGTTTGTTGAGTATTCCTGGGAATTATGTGGGAGGGTATCATTTGAGAGGGTGTAGACTTGTACAGAGCATCAGATTGGGGTAGAGCAGTGTGGTTTCAGAAGTGGTAGAGGATGTGTGGATCAGGTTTTTCTTTAAAGAATGTATGTGAGAAATACTTAGAACAACAAATGGTTTTCTATGTAGCATTTATGGATCTGGAAAAGGCATATGATAAAGTGGATAGAGGTGCTCTGAGGAAGGTGTCAAGAGTACATGGTATGGAGGGCAGGTTGCTAGGAGCAGTGAAAACTTTTTCTCGAAAATGTAAGGCATGAGTGCGAGAAGGAAGAGAGGAGAGTGATTGATTCTCAGTGAATGGCGGTTTGCGGCAGGGGTGGGTGATATCTCCATGGTTGTTTCATTTGTTTATGGATGTGGTTGTTAGGGGGGTGAATGCAAGAGTTTTGGAGAGAGGGGCAAGTATGCAGTCTATTAGGAATGAGAGGGTTTGGGAAGTGAGTCAGTGGTTGTTCGCTGATGATACAAAGCTGGTGGCTAATTCGGGTGAGAAACCGCAAAAGCTGGTGACTAAGTTTGGTAAAGTGTGTGAAAGCTGAGAGTAAATGTAAATATGAGAAAGATTATTAGGTACAGTAAGGTTAATTGACAAGTCAACTGGGAGGTAAATTTGAATGGAGAAAAACTGGAGGAAGTGAAGTGTTTTAGATATCTGGGAGTGGATTTGGCACCGGATGGAACCACGGAAACGGAAGTGATTCATAGGGTTGGGGAGGGGGCAAAAGTTCTGGGAGCGTTGAAAAATGTGTGGAAGGCAAAATCGTTGTTTAGAAAAGCAAAAATGGGCGTGTTTGAAGGATTGGTGATTCCAACAATGTTGTATAGTTGCGATGCTTGAGGTATAGATAAGGTTGTGCGGAGGAGGGTGGATATGTTGGAAAGGAGATGTTTGAGGACAATATATGGTGTGAGGTTGTTTAATCGAGTAAGTAAAGAAAGGGTAAGAGAGATGTGTGGTAATAAAAAGAGTGTGGTTGAGAGAGAAGAGGGTGTATTGAAATGGTTTGTTCACATGGAGAGAATGAGTGAGGAAAGATTGACAAAGAAGATGTATGCATCAGAGATGGAGGGAACGAGGAGGAGTGAGAGACCAAATTGGAGGTGGAAGGATGGAGTGAAAAAGATTTTGAGTGATCGGGGCCTGAGCATGCAGGTGGGTGAAAAGCATGCAATAAATAGAATGAATTAGAACGAAGAGGTTTACCGGGGTCGACGTGTTGTCAATGGATGCAAACAACTCATGTAAAGCGTCTTGGGTAAACCATGGATAGTTTTGTGGTGCCTGGATGAGGAAAAGAAGCTGTGGTTTCGGTGCATTATACATGACAGCTAGAGACTGTTTGAAAAAATGTGGCCTTTTTTGTCTTTTCCTGGCACTACCTCGCGCGTGTGCTGGGAAGGGGGTTGTCATTTCATGTGTGTCAGGGTGGCGACTGGAGTGAATAAAGTCAGAAAGAATGAATTATGTATATATGTATATATGTATACGTCTGTGTATGTATAGGTATGTATATGCATACGTTGAAATATGTGGATATGTATATGTGCGTTTGTGGACGTGTATGTATATTCTTTCGTCTGTTCCCTTGCACTACCTCGCTAACGCGGGAGAAAACGACAAAGTATAATTAAGAAACATATATATATATATATATATATATATATATATATATATATATATATATATATATATATATATAATATATATATATATATATATATATATTATTTATATTATTTTATTATACTTTGTCGCTGTCTCCCGCGTTTGCGAGGTAGCGCAAGGAAACAGACGAAAGAAATGGCCCAACCCCCCCCCATACACATGTATATACATACGTCCACACACGCAAATATACATACCTACACAGCTTTCCATGGTTTACCCCAGACGCTCCACATGCCCTGCTTCAATCCACTGACAGCACGTCAACCCCGGCACACCACATCGCTCCAATTCACTCTATTCCTTGCCCTCCTATGTATATTTGCGTGTGTGGACGTGTACGTATATACATTGTGTATGGGGGTGGGTTGGGCTATTTCTTTCGTCTGTTTCCTTGCGCTACCTCGCAAACGCGGGAGACAGCGACAAAGCAAAATAAATAAAGTATATGTATATATATATATATATATATATATATATATATATATATATATATATATATATATATATATATATACTTATTTTATTTATTTTGCTTTGTCGCTGTCTCCCGCGTTTGCGAGGTAGCGCAAGGAAACAGACGAAAGAAATAGCCCAACCCACCCCCATACACAATGTATATACGTACACGTCCACACACGCAAACATACATACCTATACATCTTAATGTACACATATATATACACATACAGACACATACATATATATACCCATGCACACAATTCACACTGTCTGCCTTTATTCATTTCCATCGCCACCTCGCCACACATGGAATACCATCCCCCTCCCCCTCATGTATGCGAGGTAGCACTAGGAAAAGACAACAAAGGCCCCATTCGTTCACACTTAGTCTCTAGCTGTCATGCAATAATGCCCGAAACCACAGCTCCCTTTCCACATCCAGGCCCCACACAAC
>NC_092241.1:14443045-14484050 GCF_036320965.1 Panulirus ornatus
TCGCAACCATATAACATTGCTGGAACCACTATTCCTTCAAACATATCCATTTTTGCTTTCCGAGATAATGTTCTTATTAGTGAAAGAGAAGAGGGAGGCATTTGGAGAATTTTTTCAGGGAAATAATGCAAATGGCTGGGACATGTATAAAAATAAGAGGCAGGAGGTCAAGAGAAAGGTGCAAGAGGTTAAAAAGAGGGCAAATGATTGTTCAGGTGAGAGATTATTATTAAATCTTAGGAAGAATTAAAAGAATGGGAACTTAAGTGAAGGTGGCTAATGGGGAGGTGATAGCAAATAATGGTAATGTGAGAAGGAGACGGAGTGAGTATTTTGAATGTTTGTTGAATGTGTTTGATGATAGAGTGGCAGATATAGGGTGTTTTGGTCGAGGTGGTGTGCAAAGTGAGAGGGTTAGGGAAAATGATTTGGTAAACAGAGAAGAGGTAGTAAAAGCTTTGCAGAAGATGAAAGCCGGCAGGCAGCAGGTTTGGATGAAACTGCAGTGGAATTTATCAAAAAAGGGGGTGACTGTATTGTTGACTGGCTGGTAGGGTTATTTAATGTATTTATGACTCATGGTTAGGTGCCAGAGGATTGGCGGAATGGTTGCATAGTGTCATTGTATAAAGCCAAAGTGAATGCTTAAATTACAGAGGTATAAGTTTGTTGAGTGTTCCTGGGAAATTATATGGGAGGGTTTTGGTTAAGAGGGTGAAGACATGAACAGAGTGTCAGATTGGGGAAGAGTAGTGTGGTTTCAGAAGTGGTAGAGGATGTGTGGATCAGTTGTTTGCTTTGAAGAACGTGTCTGAGAAATACTTAGAAAAGCAAATAGATTTGTATGTATCATTTATGGATCTGTAGAAGGCATATAATAGAGTTGATAGAGATGCTTTGTGAAAGGTATCAAGAATATATGGTGTGGTAGGCAAGTTTTAGAAGCAGCCAAAATTTTCTATCGAGGTTATAAGGAATGTGTAAGTGTAGAAAGAGAGGAAAGTGATTGGTTCTCAGTGAATGTAAGTTTGCGGAAGGGGTGTGTGATGTCTCTATGGTTGCTTAATTTGTTGATGGATGAGGTTGTTAGGGAGGTGAATGCTAGAGTTTTGAAAAAGATGAAAGTTTACAGTCTATTGTGGATGAGAGAGCTTGGGAAGTGAGTCAGTTGTTGTTCGCTGATGATACAGCGCTGGTGTCTGATTCGTGTGAGAAACTACAGAAGCTGGTGACTGAGTTTGGTAAAGTGTGTGAAAGAAGAAAGTTAAGAGTAAATATGAATAAGAGCGAGGTTATTAGGTACAGTAGGGTTGAGGGTCACGTCAACTGGGAGGTAAGATTGAATGGAGAAAAACTGGAGAAATTGAAGTGTTTTAGATATCTGGGAGTGGATCTGGCAGCGGATGGAACCATGGAAGCGGAAGTGAATCATAGGGTGGGGGAGTGGGCGAAAATCCTGGGAGCCTTGAAGAATGTGTGGAATCGAGAACATTATCTAGGAAAGCAAAAATGTGTATGTTTGAAGGAATAGTGCTTCCAACAATGTTGTATGGTTGTGAGGCGTGGGCTATGGATAGAGTTGTGCGCAGGAGGGTGGATAATGCTGGAAATGAGATGTTTGAGGACAATATGTGGTGTGAGGTGGTTTGATCGAGTAAGTAATGTAAGGGTAAGAGAGATGTGTGGAAATAAGAGATCATGGTTGAGAGAGCAGAAGAGGGTGTTTTGAAATGGTTTGGGCACATTGAGAGAATGAGTGAGGAAAGATTGACCAAGAGGACATATGTGTCAGAGGTGGAGGGATCGAGGAGAAGTAGGAAACCAAATTGGAGGTGGAAAGATGGAGTGAAGAAGATTTTGAGTGATCGGGGACTGAACATGCAGGAGGGTGAAAGGCGGGAAAGGAATAGAGTGAATTGGATCGGTGTGGTATACCGGGGTCGACGTGCTCTCAATTGATTGAATCAGGGCATGTGAAGCGTCTGGGGTAAGCCATGGAAAGTTGTGTGGGGCCTGGATGTGGAAAGGGAGCTGTGGTTTCGGTGCATTATTGCATGACAGCTAGAGACTGAGTGTAAACGAATGGGGCCCTAGTTGTCTTTTCCTAGCGCTACCTCGCACACATGAGGGGGAGGTTGATGTTATTCCATGTGTGGCGAGGTGGCGATGAGAATGAATAAAGGCAAACAGTGTGAATTGTGTGCATGTGTATATATGTATGTGTCTGTGTGTGTATATATATGAGTACATTGAGATGTATGGGTACGTATATTAGCGTGTGTGGACGTGTATGTATGTACATGTGTATGGGGGTGGGCTGGGCCATTCTTTCGTCTGTTTCCTTGCGCTACCTCGCAAACGCGGGAGACAGCGACAAAGGAAAATAAATAAAATAAATATATATATATATATATATATATATATATATATATATATATATATATATATATATATATATATATATATATATATATATATATATATATATATATATATATATATATATATATATATATATATATATATATATATATATGAATAAAAGCAAGGTTATTAGGTACAGTAGTGTTGGGGGTCAAGTCGATTGGGAGGTGAGTTTGAATGGAGAAAAACTGGAGGAAGTAAAGTGGTAGTAAATCTGGTAGTGGATCTAGCAGCGGATGGAACCATGGAAGCGGAAGTGAATCATAGGGTGGGGGAGGGGTCGAAAATTCTGGGTGCCTTGAAGAATGTGTGGAAGTCGATACCATTTTCTCGGAGAGCAAAAATGGGTATGTTTGAAGGAATAGTGGTTCCAACAATGTTGTATGGCTGCGAGGCGTGGGCTATGGATAGAGTTGTGCGCAGGAGGATGGATGTGCTGGAAATGAGATGTTTGAGGACAATGTGTAGTGTGAGGTGGTTTGATCGAGTAAGTAATGTAAGGGTAAGAGAGATGTGTGGAAATAAAAAGAGTGTGGTTGAGAGAGCAGAAGAGGTGTTTGAAATGGTTTGGTCACATGGAGAGAATGAGTGTGGAACGATTGACCAAGAGGATATATGTGTCAGAGTTGGAAGGAACGAGGAGAACTGGGAGACCAAATTGAAGGTGGAAAGATGGAGTGAAAAAGATTTTGAGTGATCGGGGCCTGAACATGCAGGAGGGTGAAAGGCGTGCAAGGAATAGAGTGAATTGGAAGGATGTTGTATACCGGGTCGACGTGCTGTCAATGGATTGAACCAGGGCATGTGAAGCGTCTGGGGTAAACTATGTAAAGTTGTGTGGGGCCTGGATGTGGAAAGGGAGCTGTGGTTTCAGTGCATTATTACATGCCACCTAGAGACTGAGTGTGAACGAATAGGGCCTTTGGTGTCTTTTCCTAGCGCTACCTCGCACACTTGAGGGGGAGAGGGGGTTGCTATTCAATGAGTCGTGAGGTGGCGATGGGAATAAATAAACTCAGAAAGTATGATTTATGTACATGTGTATATATGTATATGTCTGTGTGTGTATATATATGTGTACATTGAGATGTATAGGTATATATATTTGCGTGTGTGGACGTGTATGTATATACATGTGTATGTGGGTGGTTGGGCCATTCTTTCGTCTGTTTCCTTGCGCTACCTCTGTAACGCGGGAGACAGCGACAAAGCAAAATATATAATATAAATGTAAATATATATATATATCTATATATATATATATATATATATATATATATATATATATATATATATATATATATATATATATATATATTTGGCGGGGTGGCGATGGGAATGCGTATTCTTAATGCTAACTCGCTAATGCGGGAAATGGCGCACATGTGTATGATATCCTTGTTTTTTGCGTAATCGAGGTAGCTTTAAGTAAAGAGAACTGAGCCTTAGAGGGAATATTCTCACGTGGGCCCCTTCTCTGTTCCATCTTTTGGAAAACTGAAACCGGCAGATGAGGATTTTCAGCTCCACTCTACTTCCCCTTCTAGTTGCCTTTTACGACGCGCAGGAAATACGTGGGAACTGTTCTTTGTCCCCTATTCCCTATCCTTCAGCTTTCCCCTCAGGTTACTGGAAAGTGGACCCCCCCTCCCCCTCCAACCCTCCAACACACACACACACACACACACACACACACACACGAGGTCTAGCACTTGTTTTTCCCTGAGTATTGTATATCCTCAAGTCTGGAATTTGAAGCAGACTTATCCCTATGATTACGATTCAATTAGCATATCGTTGAAAGAATCGTTAATGATGCAGCTGGTATAGATGTATACCGCAAAATTTAACGAAAAAGAAGAGATCTAGATCCCCTTTACAGAAACACATTTTCCTGAAATAAAACGTCAGAATTTTCTGTCATCCCGGAATTCGTGATCATAAACTTCAGCTTACCAGCAAGATATAAGTGAGTCGTGAAGTGATAAACAGTTTATATGACGTCCACATCTTACGTGCAATAGATTGCACCAGTCACCACTAGTCACACAGGACTCAGACCTTGACCCTCGTGGTGGCTGACCAGTGAGGTAAACCGCTCGGCTAACATTGGATAAAAGCTTCCCATCTCTGGTCAGCGCACAGTCCAGTGTGATGCCCCTTTACCTCAGCCATGCCCTTCACGTTACTGGAACTTGGAACCTCGCCTCCCCCCACGAGGTGTGTGGACCTGGGCCTCGGTAGTGGCCATCTGTCTCACCCTGGGTCACCCCCACCGACATGTGGTCCTGCTCAGGTGTAAAGTTTTACGACCAATGGCTGGCAATTTCCTAAATGGCTGTTTAAGAGCTTGTGATGATAACAACTCTCTCCCTCTCTCGGTTCCATTACCTCTGTTCTCTTTTTCTTACATGTAATCATTCTCTCTCTCTCTCTCTCTCTCTCTCTCTCTCTCTCTCTCTCTCTCTCTCTCTCTCTCTGCTCTTTCTGGAAGTTATCTTCATGCACTCAGGGTGTTGAGGCCAGTACAGTGGCAAGTGTCATGTTTTGTTCTTCAATTTATCATCGATTCATCAAGTGTTGGTGTAGCTTGAGTAGGAATAGTTCATAACTAATATAAAGTAAAAAGAATGTCTATTCAACTTATTCAACGTTGTTCACAATCTTTCCTCAGGATAAGCGCATCCCTCAGATGTATTTCATAAGAACGTTACAGACATTCATTTTTTTTGATGCATTGAGACCATGAATATATTGAAGTTAAAAATCTATTTCGCATTGCGTTGTACAGTACTGTTTCTTTACTTGAAGAAGTTTTGAGAGAGAGAGAGAGAGAGAGAGAGAGAGAGAGAGAGAGAGAGAGAGAGAGAGAGAGAGAGAGAGAGAGAGAGAGAGAGAGAGAGAGAGAGAGAGAGAGAGAGAGAGAGAGAGAGAGAGTTGTATTGATTCTTTTTTTAAGCTTAACTAGAATGAACAGATGGATTTCGGAACCTTGTGTGAGAGGTGTATAGATAAGATAGAAATTTGCAAGCAGTGTGCACACTGCAACATTCCCCGTAATCAAGGTGACCTCGGACCACAAGGCACTTAGACACGTATGACCACCAGCGCCAAGATGGGAACGGTTCCCTGAAATATGTATG
The DNA here is from genome assembly GCF_036320965.1 of Panulirus ornatus. Lineage (NCBI taxonomy): Eukaryota > Metazoa > Arthropoda > Malacostraca > Decapoda > Palinuridae > Panulirus > Panulirus ornatus. Next base: position 14,448,613 of record NC_092241.1, read on the forward strand.
GGAAAGCCAGTCTCCATCACTTTCATAAGCTATGTTAAATTTTCATATATACATATATATATATATATATATATATATATATATATATATATATATATATATATATATATATATATATATCTTTTTTTTTTTTTTCTTTTTTTTTTTGCTTTGTCGCTGTCTCCCGCGTTTGCGAGGTAGCGCAAGGAAACAGACGAAAGAAATGGCCCAACCCACCCCCATACACATGTATATACATAGGTCCACACACGCAAATATACATACCTACAAAACTTTCCATGGTTTACCCCAGACGCTTCACATGCCTTGATTCAATCCACTGACAGCACGTCAACCTCGGTATACCACATCGCTCCAATTCACTCTATTCCTTGCCCTCCTTTCACCCTCCTGCATGTTCAGGCCCCGATCACACAAAATCTTTTTCACTCCATCTTTCCACGTCCAATTTGGTCTCCCTCTTCTCCTCGTTCCCTCCACCTCCGAGACATATATCCTCTTGGTCAATCTTTCCTCACTCATTCTCTCCATGTGCCCAAACCACTTCAAAACACCCTCTTCTGCTCTCTCAACCACGCTCTTTTTATTTCCACACATCTCTCTTACCCTTACGTTACTCACTCGATCAAACCACCTCACACCACACATTGTCCTCAAACATCTCATTTCCAGCACATCCATCCTCCTGCGCACAACTCTATCCATAGCCCACGCCTCGCAACCATACAACATTGTTGGAATCACTATTCCTTCAAACATACCCATTTTTGCTTTTCGAGATAATGTTCTCGACTTCCACACATTCTTCAAGGCCCCCAGAATTTTCGCCCCCTCCCCCACCCTATGATCCACTTCCGCTTCCATGGTTCCATCCGCTGCCAGATCCACTCCCAGATATCTAAAACACTTCACTTCCTCCAGTTTTTCTCCATTCAAACTCACCTCCCAATTGACTTGACCCTCAACCCTACTGTACCTAATAACCTTGCTCTTATTCACATTCACTCTTAACTTTCTTCTTCCACACACTTTACCAAACTCAGTCACCAGCTTCTGCAGTTTCTCACATGAATCAGCCACCAGCGCTGTATCATCAGCGAACAACAACTGACTCACTTCCCAAGCTCTCTCATCCCCAACAGACTTCATACTTGCCCCTCTTTCCAAAACTCTTGCATTTACCTCCCTAACAACCCCATCCACAAACAAATTAAACAACCATGGAGACATCACACACCCCTGCCGCAAACCTACATTCACTGAGAACCAATCACTTTCCTCTCTTCCTACACGTACAAATGCCTTACATCCTCGATAAAAACTTTTCACTGCTTCTAACAACTTTCCTCCCACACCATATATTCTTAATACCTTCCACAGAGCATCTCTATCAACTCTATCATATGCCTTCTCCAGATCCATAAATGCTACATACAAATCCATTTGCTTTTCTAAGTACTTCTCACGTACATTCTTCAAAGCAAACACCTGATCCACACATCCTATACCACTTCTGAAACCACACTGCTCTTCCCCAATCTGATGCTCTGTACATGCCTTCACCCTCTCAATCAATACCCTCCCATATAATTTACCAGGAATACTCAACAAACTTATACCTCTGTAATTTGAGCACTCACTCTTATCCCCTTTGCCTTTGTAGAATGGCACTATGCACGCATTCCGCCAATCATCAGGCACCTCACCATGAGTCATACATACATTAAATAACCTTACCAACCAGTCAACAATACAGTCACCCCCTTTTTTAATAAATTCCACTGCAATACCATCCAAACCTGCTGCCTTGCCGGCTTTCATCATCCGCAAAGCTTTTACTACCTCTTCTCTGTTCACCAAATCATTTTCCCTAACCCTCTCACTTTGCACACCAACTCGACCAAAACACCCTATATCTGCCACTCTATCATCAAACACATTCAACAAACCTTCAAAATACTCACTCCATCTCCTTCTCACATCACCACTACTTGTTATCACCTCCCCATTTGCGCCCTTCACTGAAGTTCCCATTTGCTCCCTTGTCTTACGCACTTTATTTACCTCCTTCTAGAACATCTTTTTATTCTCCCTAAAATTTAATGATACTCTCTCACCTCAACTCTCATTTGCCCTCTTTTTCACCTCTTGCACCTTTCTCTTGACCTCCTGTCTCTTTCTTTTATACATCTCCCACTCAACTGCATTTTTTCCCTGCAAAAATCGTCCAAATGCCTCTCTCTTCTCTTTCACTAATACTCTTACTTCTTCATCCCACCACTCATTACCCTTTCTAATCAACCCACCTCCCACTCTTCTCATGCCACAAGCATCTTTTGCGCAATCCATCACTGATTCCCTAAATACATCCCATTCCTCCCCCACTCCCCTTACTTCCATTGTTCTCACCTTTTTCCATTCTGTACTCAGTCTCTCCTGGTACTTCCTCACACAGGTCTCCTTCCCAAGCTCACTTACTCTCACCACCCTCTTCACCCCAACATTCACTCTTCTTTTCTGAAAACCCATACAAATCTTCACCTTAGCCTCCACAAGATAATGATCAGACATCCCTCCAGTTGCACCTCTCAGCACATTAACATCCAAAAGTCTCTCTTTCGCACGCCTGTCAATTAACACGTAATCCAATAACCCTCTCTGGCCATCTCTCCTACTTACATAAGTATACTTATGTATATCTCGCTTTTTAAGCCAGGTATTCCCAATCATCAGTCCTTTTTCAGCACATAAATCTACAAGCTCTTCACCATTTCCATTTACAACACTGAACACCCCATGTATACCAATTATTCCCTCAACTGCCACATTACTCACCTTTGCATTCAAATCACCCATCACTATAACCCGGTCTCGTGCATCAAAACCACTAACACACTCATATATATACATACACAGACATGTTCATATACACATATGTACAAAATTCATACTTACTACCTTTATTCATTCCTGTCGCCACCCTGCCACACATGAAATAACAATCCCCTCCCCCTGCATGCGCGCGAGGTAGCGCTAAGAAAAGACAACACAGGCCCCATTCGTTCACACTCAGTCTCTACCTGCCATTTATAATGCACATAAACCAAAGCTCCCTTTCCACATCCAGGCCCCACAAAACTTTCCATGGTTTACCCCAGACGCTTCACATGCCCTGGTTCAATCCATTGATGGCAGGTCGACCCCGGTATACCACATCATTCCAATTCACTCTATTCCTTGCACACCTTTCACCTTCCTGCATGTTCAGGACCCGATCGCTCAAAATCTCTTTCACTCCATCTTTCCATCTACAATTTAGTCTCCCACTTCTCCTCGGTCCCTCCACCTCTCACACACATATCCTCTTTGTCAATCTTTCCTCACTCATTCTCTCCATGTGACCAAACCATTTCAAAACACCTTCAATGAGAGTTTAAAAACTTATCATTTTACAAAGTGTCTCAACAATAAAGGTATCTAATTTGTATTGATATTCACTAATATTAAGATCATAATTTTTTGTGTATTTAATAGTAGAAGATTCAATGACATCTCTCGTGGTAAGCTGAGATGGCATTACTCCAGTCAATAGAATGATCTTATTTTCTAACATTATGTGTGGAAGGCGAGAATGTTATCTCGGAGAGCAAAAATGGATATGTTTGAGGTAATAATGGTTCCAACAATATTATATGGTTGCCAGGCACGGGCTATGGATACGGTTGTGCGGAGGGCGGATGTGAAGGAAATGAAATGCTTGAGAAATATCGGTGGGGTGAGATGTTTTGTTCAAGTAAGTCATGTAAGGGTAAGATATATGTGTGGTAATAAAATGAATGTGGGTGAGAGAACAGAAGGGGATGTGTCGAAATGGCTTGGAAACATGGAGAGAAAAAGTGAGGAAAGATTGAAAAAGAGGATATCTGTGTCAGAGGTTTGAGGAAAGAGGGAGAAACGGGAAACCAAATTGGATGTAGAAGGATAGAGTGAAAATGATTTTGAGCGATGGGGGACGTGAACATGCACGAGAGTGAAAGAAGTGCAAGGAATGGAGTGAATTGGAACGAGTTATACCGGGATCTACGTGCTGTCAATGGATTGAACCAGGGTATGTAAAGGGTCTGGGGTAAACCATGGAAAGCTTTGTGGGGCCTGGATGTGGAAAGGGATCTATGGTTTCGGTGCATTACACATGATAGCTAGACTGTGAATGTGAACGAATGTTACAAGTTTTGTCTATTCCTTGCGCTGCCTAGTTGAAGGGTGGGTGGGATGAATGATATTTCGTGTATGGCTGGTTAGCGACGAGAATGGATGAAGGCATCAAATATATATATATATATATATATATATATATATATATATATATATATATATATATATATATATATATATATATATATATATATATATATATATATATATATTATCCCTGGGGATAGGGGATTAAGAATACTTCCCACGTATTCCCTGCGTATCGTAGAAGGCAACTAAAAGGGGAGGGAGCGGGGGGGCGGCAAATCCTCCCCTCTCTTTTTTTTTTAATTTTCCAAAAGAGGGAACAGAGAAGGGACCCAGGTGAGGATATTCCCTCAAGGGCCCAGTCCTCTGTTCTCAACGCTACCTCGCTAATGCGGGAAATGGCGAATAGTATGAAAATATATATATATATATATATATATATATATATATATATATATATATATATATATTTTTTTTTTTGCTTTGTCGCTGTCTCCCGCGTTTGCGAGGTAGCGCAAGGAAACAGACGAAAGAAATGGCAAAACCCACCCCCATACACATGTATATCCATACGTCCACACACGCAAATATATATACCTACACAGCTTTGCATGGTTTACCCCAGACGCTTCACATGCCCTGATCCAATCCACTGACAGCACGTCAACCCCGGTATACCACATCGATCCAATTCACTCTATTCCTTGCCCTCCTTTCACCCTCCTGCATGTTCACGCCCCAATCACACAAAATCTTTTTCACTCCATCTTTCCACCTCCAATTTGGTCTACCACTTCTCCTCGTTCCCTCCACCTCGGACACATATATCCTCTTGGTCAATCTTTCCTCACTCATTCTCTCCATGTGCCCAAACCATTTCAAAACACCCTCTTCTGCTTTATCAACCACGCTCTTTTTATTTCCACACATCTCTCTTACCCTTACGTTACTTACTCGATCAAACCACCTCACATCACACATTGTCCTCAAACATCTCATTTCCAGCACATCCATCCTCCTGCGCACAACTCTATCCATAGCTCACGCCTCGCAACCATACAACATTGTTGGAACCACTATTCCTTCAAACATAACCATTTTTGCTTTCCGAGATAATGTTCTCGACTTCCACACATTCTTCAAGGCTCCCAGGATTTTCGCCCCCTCCCCACCCTATGATCCACTTCCGCTTCCATGGTTCCATCCGCTGCCAGATCTACTCCCAGATATCTAAAACACTTTACTTCCTCCAGTTTTTCTACATTCAAACTTACCTCCCAATAGAATTGACCCTCAACACTACTGTACCCAATAACCTTACTCTTATTCACATTTACTCTTAACTTTCTTCTTTCAGACACTTTACCAAACTCAGTCACCAGATTCTGCAGATTCTCACATGAATCAGCCACCAGCGCTGTATCATCAGCGAACAACAACTGACTCACTTCCCAAGCTCTCTCATCCCCAACAGACTTCATACTTGCCCCTCTTTCCAAAACTCTTGATTCACCTCCCTAACAACCCCATCCATAAACAAATTAAACAACCATGGAGACATCACACACCCCTGCCGCAAACCTACATTCACTGAGAACCAATCACTCTCCTCTCTTCCTACACGTAAACATGCCTTACATCCTCGATAAAAACTTTTCACTGCTTCTAACAACTTGCCTCCCACACCATATATTCTTAATACCTTCCACAGAGCATCTCTATCAACTCTATCATATGCCTTCTCCAGATCCATAAATGCTACATACAAATCCATTTGCTTTTCTAAGTATTTCTCACATACATTCTTCAGAGCAAACACCTGATCCACTCATCCTCTACCACTTCTGAAACCACACTGCTCTTCCCCAATCTGATGCTCTGTACATGCCTTCACCCTCTCAATCAATACCCTCCCATATAATTTACCAGGAATACTCAACAAACTTATACCTCTGTAATTTGAGCACTCACTCTTATCCCCTTTGCCTTTGTACAATGGCACTATGCACGCATTCCGCCAATCCTCTGGCACCTCACCATGAGTCATACATACATTAAATAACCTCACCAACCAGTCAATAATACAGTCACCCCCTTTTTTATTAAATTCCACTGCAATACCATCCAAACCTGCTGCCTGGCCGGCATTCATCTTCCGCAAAGCTTTTATTACCTCTTCTCTGTTTACCAAATCATTTTCCCTAACCCTCTCACTTTGCACACCACCTCGACCAAAACACCCTATATCTGCCATTCTATCATCAAACACATTCAACAAACCTTCAAAATACTCACTCCATCTCCTTCTCACATCACCACTACTTGTTATCACCTCCCCATTTGCGCCCTTCACTGAAGTTCCCATTTGCTCCCTTGTCTTACGCACTTTATTTACCTCCTTCCAGAACATCTTTTTATTCTCCCTAAAATTTAATGATACTCTCTCACCCCAAAACTCATTTGCCCTCTTTTTCACCTCTTGCACCTTTCTCTTGACCTCCTGTCTCTTTCTTTTATACATCTCCCACTCAATTGCATTTTTTCCTTGCAAAAATCGTTACAATGCCTCTTTCTTTTCTTTCACTTATAATCTTACTTCTTCATCCCACCACTCACTACCCTTTCTAATCAACCCACCTCTCGATCTTCTCATGCCACAAGCATCTTTTGCGCAATAAATCACTGATTCCCTAAATACATCCTATTCCTCCCCCACTCCCCTTACTTCCATTGTTCTCACCTTTTTCCATTCTGTACTCAGTCTCTCCTGGTACTTCCTCACACAAGTCTCCTTCCCAAGCTCACTTACTCTCACCACCCTCTTCACCCCAACATTCACTCTTCTTTTCTGAAAACCCATACAAATCTTCACCCAAGCCTCCACAAGATAATGATCAGACATCCCTCCAGTTGCACCTCTCAGCACATTAACATCCAAAAGTCTCTCTTTCGCGCGCCTGTCAATTAACATGTAATCCAATAACGCTCTCTGGCCATCTCTCCTACTTACATACGTATACTTATGTATATATCGCTTTTTAAACCAGGTATTCCCAATCACCAGTCCTTTTTCAGCACTTAAATCTACAAGCTCTTCACCATTTCCATTTACAACACTGAACACCCCATGTATACCAATTATTCCCTCAACTGCCACATTACGCACCTTTGCATTCAAATCACCCATCACTATAACCCGGTCTTTTGCATCAAAACCACTAACACACTCATTCAGCTGCTCCCAAAACACTTGCCTCTCATGATCTTACTTCTCATGCCCAGGTGCGTATGCACCAATAATCACCCATCTCTCTCCATCAACTTTCAGTTTTACCCATTTTATTCAAGGAATTACTTTCTTACATTCTATCACATACTCCCACAACTCCTGTTTCAGGAGTATTGCTACTCCTTCCCTTGCTTTTGTCCTCTCACTAACCCCTGACTTTACTCCCAAAACATTTCCAAACCACTCTTCCCCTTTGCCCTTGAGCTTCGTTTCACTCAGAGCCAAAAGATCCAGGTTCCTTTCCTCAAATATACTACTAATCTCTCCTTTTTTCACATCTTGGTTACATCCACACACATTTAGACACCACAGTCTGAGCCTTCGGGGAGGATGAACACTCCCCGCGTGACTCCTTCTTCTGTTTCCCATTTTAGAAAGTTAATAGATATATATATTAGAAAGAATATATATATATATATATATATATATATATATATATATATATATATATATATATATATATATATATATATATATATATATATATATATATATATATATATATATATATATATATATATATATATATATATATATATATATATATATATATATATATATATATTATATATATCCCTGGGGATAGTGGAGAAAGAATACTTCCCACGTATTCCTCACGTGTCGTAGAAGGCGACGGGAGCAGGGGGCAAGAAACACTCCCCTCCTTGTATTTTAACTTTCTGAAATGGGAAACAGAAGGAGTCACGCGGGGAGTGCTCATCCTCCTCGAAGGCTCAGATTGGGGTGTCTACATGTGTGTGGATGTAACCAAAATGAGAAAAAGGAGAGATAGGAAGTATGTTTGAGGAAAGGAACCTAGATGTTTTGGCTCTGAGTAAAACGAAGCTCATGGGTAAAGGGGAAGAGTGGTTTGGGAATGTCTTGGGAGTAAAGTCAGGGGTTAGTGAGAGGACAAGAGCAAGGGAAGGAATAGCACTACTCCTGAAACAGGAGTTGTGGGAGCTTGTGATAGATTGTAAGAAAGTAAATTCTATATTGATATGGGTAAAACTAAAAGTTGATGGAAAGAGATCGGTGATTATTGGTGCATATGCACCTGGGCATGAGAAGAAAGATCATGAGAGACAAATGTTTTGGGAGCAGCAGAATGAGTGTGTTAGTGGTTTTGATGCACAAGACCGGGTTATAGTGATGGGTGATTTGAATGCAAAGGTGAGTAATGTGGCAGTTGAGGGAATAATTGTTATACATGGGGTGTTCAGTGTTGTAAATGGAAATGGTGAGGAGCTTGTGGATTTATGTGCTGAAAAAGGACTAGTGATTGGGAATACCTGGTTTAAAAAGCGAGATATCCATAAGTATACGTATGCAAATAGGAGAGATGATCAGAAAGCGTTATTGGATTACGTGTTAATTGATAGGTGCGCGAAAGAGAGACATTTGGATGTTAATGTGCTGAGAGGTGCAACTAGAGGGATGTCCCATCATTATCTTGTGGAGGCGAAGGTGAAGAATTGTAGGGGTTTTCAGAAAAGAAAAGAGAATGTTGGGGTGAAGAGAGTGGTGAGAGTAAGTGACGTTGGGAAGGAGACTTTTGTGAGAAAGTACCAGGAGAGACTGAGTACAGAATGGAAAAAGGTGAGAATAAAGGAGGTAAGGGGAGTGGGGAAGAAATGGGATGTATTTACGGATGGAGTGATGGCTTGTGCAAAAGATGCTTGTGGCATGAGAAGCGTGGGAGGTGGGTTGATTAAAAAGGTTAGTGAGTGGTGGGATGAAGAAGTAAGATTATTAGTGAAAGAGAACAGAGATGCATTTGGACAATTTTTGCAGGGAAAAGATGCAAAAGAGTGGGAGACGTATAAAAAGGAACAGGCAGGAGGTCAAGAGAAAGGTGCAAGAGGTGAAAAAGAGGGCAAATAAGAGTTGGGGAGAGAGAGTATCATTAAATTTCAGGGAGAATAAAAAGATGTTTTCGAAGTATGTAAATAAAGTGCGTAAGACAAGGGAGCTAATGCGAACTTCAGTGAAGGGCGCTAATGGGGAGGTGATAACAAGTAGTGGTGATGTGAGAAGGAGATGGAGTGAGTATTTTGAAGGTTTGTTGAATGTGTTTGATGATAGAGTGGCATATATATGGCGTTTTGGTCGAGGTGGTGTGCAAAGTGAGAGGGTTAGGGAAAATGATTTGGTAAACAGAGAAGAGGTAGTAAAAGCTTTGCGGAAGACGAAAGCCGGCAAGGCAGCAGATTTGGATGGTATTGCAGTGGAATTTATTAAAAACGGGGGTTACTTTATTGTTCACTGGTTCGTAAGGTTATTCAATGAATGTTTGATTCATGGTGAGGTGCCTGAGGATTGGCGGAATGCTTGCATAGTGCCATTGTACAAGGCAAAGGGGATAAGAGTGACTGCTCAAATTACAGAGATATAAGTTTGTTGAGTATTTCTGTTAAATTATATTGGAGGGTATTGATTGAGTGGGTGAAGGCATGTACAGATCATCAGATTGGGGAAGAGGAGTGTGGTTTCAGAAGTGGTAGAGGATGTGTGGATCAGGTGATTTCTTAGAAGAATGTATGTGAGAAATACTTAGAAAATCAAATTGATTTTTATGTATCATTTGTGGATCTGGAGGAAACATACGGTAGAATTGATAGAGATGCTCTGTGGAAGGGATTAAGAATATATGGTGTGGGAGGCAAGGTGTTAGAAGCAGTGAAACGTTTTTATCGAGGATGTATGGCATGTGTACGTGCAGGATGACAGGAAAGTGATTGGCTCTCAGTGAATGTAGGTTTGCGGCAGGGGTGTGTGATGTTTCCATGGTTGTTTAATTTGTTTATGGATGGGGCTGTTAGGGAGGTGAATGCAAGAGTTTTGGAATGAGGGCAAGTATGCAGTCTGTTGTGGATGAGAGAGCTTGGGAAGTGAGTCATTGTTGTTCGCTGATGATACATCGCTGGTGGCTGATTCTCGTGAGAAACTGCACAAGCTGGTGACTGAGTTTGGTAAAATGTGTGATAGAAGAAAGTTAAGAGTAAATGTGAATAAGAGCAAGGTTATTAGGTACAGTAGGGTTGACGATCAAGTCGATTGGGAGGTAAGTTTAAATGGAGAAAAACTGGAGGAAGTAAAGTGTTTTAGATATCTGGGAGTGGATCTGGCAGTGGATGTGACCTATGGAAGCGGAAGTGAATCATTGGGTGGGGGAGGGGGCGAAAATTCTGGGAGCCTTTAAGAATGTTTCGAAGTCGAGACTATCATCTCGGAAAGCAAAAATGGGTATGTTTGAAGGAATAGTGGTTCCTACAATGTTGTAAGGTTGCGAGCCGTGGGCTATGGATAGAGTTGTGTGCACGAGGGTGGATGTGCTGGAAATGAGATGTCTGAGGACAATATGTGGTGTGAGGTGGTTTGATCGAGTAGGTAAAAATAGGGTAAGAGAGATGTGTGGAAATAAATAGAGTGTGGTTGAGAGAGCAGAAGAGGGTGTTTTGAAATGGTTTGGTCACATGGAGAGAATGAGCGAGTGAAGATTGACCAAGAGGATATATGTGTCAGATCTGGAGGGAACGAAGAGAAGTGGGAGACAAAATTGGAGGTGGAAATATGGAGTGAAAAAGATTTTGAGTGATCGGGGCCTGAACATGCAGGATGGTGAAAGGCGTGCAAGGAATAGGGTGAATTGGAACGATGTGGCGTACCGGGGTCGACGTGCCGTCAATGGATTGAACCAGGGCATATGAAGCGTCTGGGGTAAACCATGTCACGTTTTGTGGGGCCTGGATGTGGAAAGGGAGCTGTGGTTTCGTTGCATTATTACATGACAGCTAGAGACTGAGTGTGAACGAATGGGGCCTTTGTTGTCTTTTCCTAGCGCTACCTCGCACACATGAGGGGGGAGGGGACTGTTATTACATGTGTGGCGGGGTGGCGATGGGAATAAATTAAGGCAGACAGTACATATGCATATATGTATATGTCTGTGTGTGTATATATATGTGTACATAGAGATGGATAGGTATGTATATTTGAGTGTGTGGACGTGTATGTATATACGTGTGTATATGGGTGGGTTGGGCCATTCCTTTCGTCTGTTTCCTTGCGCTACCTCTCAAACACGGGAGACAGCGACAAAGCAAAATTATATATATATATATATATATATATATATATATATATATATATATATATATATATATATATATATATATATATATATATATATATATATATATATATATATATATATATATATATATATATATATATATATATATATATATATATATATGCGTGCATAGTGCCATTGTACAAAGGCAAAGGGGATAAGAGTGAGTGCTCAAATTACAGAGGTATAAGTTTGTTGAGTATTCCTGGTAAATTATATGGGAGGGTATTGATTGAGAGGGTGAAGGCATGTACAGAGCATCAGATTGGGGAAGAGCAGTGTGGTTTCAGAAGTGGTAGAGGATGTGTGGATCAGGTGTTTGCTTTGAAGAATGTATGTGAGAAATACTTAGAAAAGCAAATGGATTTGTATGTAGCATTTATGGATCTGGAGAAGGCATATGATAGACTTGATAGAGATGCTCTGTGGAAGGTATTAAGAATATATGGTATGGGAGGAAAGTTGTTAGAAGCAGTGAAAAGTTTTTATCGAGGATATAAGGCATGTGTACGTGTAGGAAGAGAGGAAAGTGATTGGTTCTCAGTGAATGTAGGTTTGCGGCAGGGGTGTGTGATGTCTCCATGGTTGTTTAATTTGTTTATGGATGGGGTTGTTAGGGAGGTAAATGCAAGAGTTTTGGAAAGAGGGGCAAGTATGAAGTCTGTTGGGGATTAGAGAGCTTGGGAAGTGAGTCAGTTGTTGTTCGCTGATGATACAGCGCTGGTGGCTGATTCATGTGAGAAACTGCAGAAGCTGGTGACTGAGTTTGGTAAAGTGTGTGGAAGAAGAAAGTTAAGAGTAAATGTGAATAAGAGCAAGGTTATTAGGTACAGTAGGGTTGAGGGTCAAGTCTATTGGGAGGTGAGTTTGAATGGAGAAAAACTGGAGGAAGTGAAGTGTTTTAGATATCTGGGAGTGGATCTGGCAGCAGATGGAACCATGGAAGCGGAAGTGGATCATAGGGTGGGGGAGGGGGAGAAAATTCTGGGGGCCTTGAAGAATGTGTGGAAGTCGAGAACGTTAAATCGGAAAGCAAAAATGGGTATGTTTGAAGGAATAGTGGTTCCAACAATGTTGTATGGTTGCGAGGCGTGTGCTTTGGATAGAGTTGTCCGCAGGAGGATGGATGTGCTGGAAATGAGATGTTTGAGGACAATGTGTGGTGTGAGGTGGTTTGATCGAATGAGTAACGTAAGGGTAAGAGAGATGTATGGAAATAAAAAGAGCGTGGTTGAGAGAGCAGAAGAGGGTGTTTTGAAGTGGTTTGGGCACATGGAGAGGATGATTGAGGAAAGATTTACCAAGAGGATATATGTGTCGGAGGTGGAGGGAGCAAGGAGTAGAGGGAGACCAAATTTGAGGTGGAAAGATGGAGTGAAAAAGATTTTGTGTGATCGGGGCCTGAACATGCAGGAGGGTGAAAGGAGGGCAAGGAATAGAGTGAATTGGAGCGATGTGGTATACCGGGGTTGACGTGGTGTCAGTGGATTGAATCAAGGCATGTGAAGCGTCTGGGGTAAACCATGGAAAGCTGTGTAGGTATGTATATTTGCGTGTGTGGACGTATGTATATACATGTGTATGGGGGGGGGTTTGGGCCATTTCTTTCGTCTGTTTCCTTGCGCTACCTCGCAAACGCGGGAGACAGCGACAAAGTATAAAAAAAAATATATATATATATATATATATATATATATATATATATATATATATATATATATATATATATATATATATATATATATATGTATACATATATATATATATATATATATATATACATATATATATATATATATATATATATATATATATATATATATATATATATATATATATATATATATATAAATTTTTTTTTTTTTTTCATACTATTCGCTATTTCCCGCGATAGCGAGGTAGCGTTAAGAACAGAGGACTGGGCCTTTGAGGGAATATCCTCACCTGGCCCTCTTCTCTGTTCCTTCTTTTGGGAAAAAAAAAAAAAAAAAAAAAAAAACGAGAGGGGAGGATTTCCAGCCCCCCGCTCCCTTCCCTTTTAGTCGCCTTCTACGACACGCAGGGAATACGTGGGAAGTATTCTTTCTCCCCTATCCCCAGGGAAAATATATATATATATATATATATATATATATATATATATATATATATATATATATATATATATATATATATATATATATATATATATATTTTCTTTTCTTTCATACTATTCGCCATTTACCGCGTCAGCGAGGTAGCGTTAAGAACAGAGGACTAGGTCTCTGAGGAAACATCCTCATCCAGCCCCCTTCTCAGTTCCTTCCTTTGGAAAAAAAAATGCATATATTCCTGTAATCCACTGAGAAAATGAAACACGATATGTTCCCAAGTGCACTTTCATATGATAATCACATCATCAGCGGACACACAAGAGAGAAATATAAGACAGTTGATATACATGGAAGACACGAATGTAGGACGCAATTTCGTAAACATGTGATTGTCCAAAACTTACAAGCGTTAACTATCTTCTCATTTTACAAATTTTATCAACAATAATGTTATCTGATTTGTAACGCCCACCACTAATATTAAGATTATAATTCTTTGTGTATCTAATAATAGAAGATTCATTGATATTAATCTTGGTAACAGAGTTAGAGTTCATAACTGAGATGGCATTACTTCAGTCAACACAATGATCTTAGTTTTTAACGTGATTAAACAAGGCTTTTGATTCTTGTCCCGTTCTTATACTATATTTATGTTGCTTAATTCTATAAAGTCCTATGTGGATATTGTGATAAATTTTATGTTGGTCAGACTGGTAAGGAACTTTCTGTTTGCTTACCCATTTCCTTTTATGAGTATTTCTCACATAAATTCTTCAGGGCAAACACTTGATCCACTCATCCTCTCCCACTTCTAAAACCACACTGCTCCAAACCAGTCTGATGCTATGTACTTGCCTTCACCCTTTCATTCACAACCCTCCCATATAATTTCCCATGATTACTCAACAACTTATACCCCTGTAATTTGAGCACTCACTTTCATCCTCTTTGCCTTTGCACAATGGCAATATGCAAGCATTCCACCAATCTTCTGACACCTCACCATGAGTCATACATACATTAAATGACCTTATCAACCAGTCAATAATACAATCATCCCCTTTTTAATAAATTCCACTGCAATACCATCCAAACACGCTGCCTTGCCGGCTTTCATCTTCCGCAAAGCTTTTACTACCTCTCCTTTGTTTACCTAATCATTCTACCTAATCCTCTCACTTTGCACACCACCTCGACCAAAACACCCTATATCTCCCACTCTCTCATCAAACACATTCAACAAACCTTCAAAATACTCATTCCATCTCCTTTTCATATCACCGCTACTTGTTATCACCTCTCCATTTTCCCCCTTCACTGATGTTCCCATTTCTTCCCTTGTCTTATGCTTTTCATTTACCTCCTTCCAAAACATCCTTTTATTCTCCTTGAAATTTAAAAATATTCTCTTACCCCAACTCTCATTTGCCCTCTTTTTCACCTCCTGCACCTTCTTTACCTCCTGCTTCTTTCTTTTATAAATCTCCTAGTCATTTGCATCATTTTCCTTCAAAAATCGTCCAAGTGCCTCTCTCTTCTCTTTCTCTAATAATCATACTTCTTCATCTGACCACTCACTACCCTTTCTAATCTGCCCACCTGCCACGCTTCTCATGCCACAAGCATCTTTTGCACAAACCATCATTGCTTCCCTAAATACACCCATTCCTCCCCACTCCCCTTACTTCCATTGTTCTCACCTTTTTCCATTCTGTACTCATTGTCTCCTGGTACTTCCTCACACAATTCTCTTTCTCAAGCTCACTTATTCTCACCACTCTCTTCACCCCATCATTATCTCTTGTTTTGTGAAAACCTATACAAAACTTCACTTTCGCGTTCACAAGATAATGATAAGACTCCCTCATTTGCACCTCTCAGCACATTAACATCCAAAAGTCTCTCTTTCGCGCGCCCAACATTTAACACGTAAACCAATAACGCTCTCTGGCCATCTCTCCTACTTACATAAGTATACTTATGTATAGCTCTCTTTTTAAACCAGGTATTCCTAATCAACAGTCATTTTTCAGCACATGAATTCATATGATCTTCACCATTTTCATTTACAACACTGAACACCCCTTGTACACCAGATTGTACCCAAAGTGCCACATTACTCACCTATGCATCAAAATCACCCATCAGTATAACCCGGTCTCGTGCATCAAAACTACTAACACACTCACTCAGCTTCTCCCAAAGAACTTGCCTCTTATGATCTTTCTTCTCATTCTCAGGTGCATAAGCATTAATAATCACCCATTTCTCTCAATCCACTTTCACTTTTCCTCATATCAAACTAGAGTTTACTTTCTTACACTCTATCACATACTTCCACCATTTCAGTTTCAAGAATAGTGCTACTCCTTCCCTTGCTTTCGTCTTTTCACTATATATATATATATATATATATATATATATATATATATATATATATATATATATATATATATATATATATATATATATATATATATATATATATATATATATATATATATATATATATATGTATAAAAAAATAAACATGTATATATATATATATTAGGGAAAATGATTTGGTAAACAGAGAAGAGGTAGTAAAAGCTTTGCGGAAGATGAAAGCCGGCAAGGCAGCAGGTTTGGATGGTATTGCAGTGGAATTTATTAAAAAAGGGGGTGACTGTATTGTTGACTGGTTGGTAAGGTTATTTAATGTATGTATGACTCATGGTGAGGTGCCTGAGGATTGGCGGAATGCGTGCATAGTGCCATTGTACAAAGGCAAAGGGGATAAGAGTGAGTGCTCAAATTACAGAGGTATAAGTTTGTTGAGTATTCCTGGTAAATTATATGGGAGGGTATTGATTGAAAGGGTGAAGGCATGTACAGAGCATCAGATTGGGGAAGAGCAGTGTGGTTTCAGAAGTGGTAGAGGATGTGTGGATCAGGTGTTTGCTTTGAAGAATGTATGTGAGAAATACTTAGAAAAGCAAATGGATTTGTATGTAGCATTTATGGATCTGGAGAAGGCATATGATAGAGTTGATAGAGATGCTCTGTGGAAGGTATTAAGAATATATGGTGTGGGAGGCAAGTTGTTAGAAGCAGTGAAAAGTTTTTATCGAGGATGTAAGGCATGTGTACGTGTAGGAAGAGAGGAAAGTGATTGGTTCTCAGTGAATGTAGGTTTGCGGCAGGGGTGTGTGATGTCTCCATGGTTGTTTAATTTGTTTATGGATGGGGTTGTTAGGGAGGTAAATGCAAGAGTCTTGGAAAGAGGGGCAAGTATGAAGTCTGTTGGGGATGAGAGAGCTTGGGAAGTGAGTCAGTTGTTGTTCGCTGATGATACAGCGCTGGTGGCGGATTCATGTGAGAAACTGCAGAAGCTGGTGACGGAGTTTGGTAAAGTGTGTGGAAGAAGAAAGTTAAGAGTAAATGTGAATAAGAGCAAGGTTATTAGGTACAGTAGGGTTGAGGGTCAAGTTAATTGGGAGGTGAGTTTGAATGGTGAAAAACTGGAGGAAGTGAAGTGTTTTAGATATCTGGGAGTGGATCTGTCAGCGGATGGAACCATGGAAGCGGAAGTGGATCATAGGGTGGGGGAGGGGGCGAAAATTTTGGGAGCCTTGAAAAATGTGTGGAAGTCGAGAACATTATCCCGGAAAGCAAAAATGGGTATGTTTGAAGGAATAGTAGTTCCAACAATGTTGTATGGTTGCGAGGCGTGGGCTATGGATAGAGTTGTGCGCAGGAGGATGGATGTGCTGGAAATGAGATGTTTGAGGACAATGTGTGGTGTGAGGTGGTTTGATCGAGTAAGTAACGTAAGGGTAAGAGAGATGTGTGGAAATAAAAAGAGCGTGGTTGAGAGAGCAGAAGAGGGTGTTTTAAAATGGTTTGGGCACATGGAGAGAATGAGTGAGGAAAGATTGACCAAGAGGATATATGTGTCGGAGGTGGAGGGAACGAGGAGAAGAGGGAGACCAAATTGGAGGTGGAAAGATGGAGTGAAAAAGATTTTGTGTGATCGGGGCCTGAACATGCAGGAGGGTGAAAGGAGGGCAAGGAATAGAGTGAATTGGAGCGATGTGGTATACAGGGGTTGACGTGCTGTCAGTGGATTGAATCAAGGCATGTGAAGCGTCCGGGGTAAACCATGGAAAGCTGTGTAGGTATGTATATTTGTGTGTGTGGACGTGTGTATGTACATGTGTATGGGGGGGGTTGGGGAATTTCTTTCGTCTGTTTCCTTGCGCTACCTCGCAAACGCGGGAAACAGCGACAAAGTATAAAAAAAAAAAAAAAAAAAAAAAAATATATATATATATATATATATATATATATATATATATATATATATATATATATATATATATATGTATAAAAAAAATAAACATGTATATATATATATATATATATATATATATATATATATATATATATATATATATATATATATTTTTCTTTCAAACTGTTCGCCATTTCCCGCATTAGCGAGGTAGCGTTAAGAACAGAGGACTGGGCCTTTGAGGGAATACCCTCACCTGGCCCAATTCTCTGTTCCTTCTTTTGGAAAATTAAAAAAAAAGAAAAAAAAAACGAGAGGGGAGGATTTCCAGCCCCCCGCTCCCTCGCCTTTTAGTCGCCTTTTACGACACGCAGGGAATACGTGGGAAGTATTCTTTGTCCCCTATCCCCAGGGAAAATATATATATATATATATATATATATATATATATATATATATATATATATATATATATATATATATATATATATATATATATATATATATATATATATATATATATATATATATCAAAACCACTAACACACTCATTCAGCTGCTCCCAAAACACTTGCCTCTCATGATCTTTCTTCTCATGCCCAGGTGCATATGCACCAATAATCACCCACCTCTGTCCATCAACTTTCAGTTTTACCCATATTAATCGAGAATTTACTTTCTTACATTCTATCACATACTCCCACAACTCCTGTTTCAGGAGTATTGCTACTCCTTCCCTTGCTCTTGTCCTCTCACTAACCCCTGACTTTACTCCCCAGACATTCCCAAACCACTCTTCCCCTTTACCCTTGAGCTTCGTTTCACTCAGAGCCAAAACATCCAGGTTCCTTTCCTCAAGCATTCTACCTATCTCTCCTTTTTTCACATCTTGGTTACATCCACACACATTTAGGCACCCCACTCTGAGCCTTCGAGGAGGATGAGCACTCCCCGCGTGACTCCTTCTTCTGTTTCCCATTTTAGAAAGTTAATACAAGGAGGGGAGGATTTCTGGCCCCCAGCTCCCGTACCCTCTAGTCGCTTTCTACGATGAATTATGTTGCGCTGATTGCATAATGGGACTGTTTTGGTAATGAACAACTAGGTTCATTTAAAATATAAAGAGCTTGTATGAAAAAAGGAAAGATTGATTTTGAACATGGTCATCTGCATAACTATAAGTAAATAAATAATCCAGTCGATACTACTCAGCGCTGACCTAAAGTATTTATTTCCAATCACTCTTGGTATAACCCCACTGTGATCCGATGCCTTCAATAGGGTTAAAACGCAAGTCAATCATCATCTTAAGCTGGGCCTCTTGTCTTTCTGGTTTCATGCTATCAGGCATTGGAGAATATACAAACACCTTCATCCACATGTAAATCCAAAGAGATAAGGAGACAGCAATAAGTGAAATCCCAAGTACAGATTTCCATTCCCCAGTTGGTGCATTTATCTCTGCAAAAGTTTGGCAAAAGGAAGCACGGTAGAGTGCCTTCTTCTCTTCTAAAGTTAGCTTCTTCCAGTCTCCCTTCTCCTTCTCACGAAGAGCCTGAATGTCAAGAGTGTCCTCCTTGAAACGGATAGCAGGCATAGGGATATCAACAGAATCTATATATGATGGGGTTATAGTGATGGGTGATTTGAATGCAAAGGTGAGTAATGTGGCAGTTGAGGGAATAATTGGTATACATGGGGTGTTCAGTGTTGTAAATGGAAATGGTGAAGAGCTTGTAGATTTATGTGCTGAAAAAGGACTGATGATTGGGAATACCTGGTTTAAAAAGCGAGATATACATAAGTATACTTATGTAAGTAGGAGAGATGGCCAGAGAGCGTTATTAGATTACGTGTTAATTGACAGGCGTGCGAAAGAGAGACTTTTGGATGTTAATGTGCTGAGAGGTGCAACTGGAGGGATGTCTGATCATTATCTTGTGGAGGCTAAGGTGAAGATTTGTATGGGCTTTCAGAAAAGAAGAGTGAATGTTGGGGTGAAGAGGGTGGTGAGAGTAAGTGAGCTTGGGAAGGAGACCTGTGTGAGGAAGTACCAGGAGAGACTGAGTACAGAATGGAAAAAGGTGAGAACAATGGAAGTAAGGGGAGTGGGGGAGGAATGGGATGTATTTAGGGAATCAGTGATGGATTGCGCAAAAGATGCTTGTGGCATGAGAAGAGTGGGAGGTGGGTTGATTAGAAAGGGTAGTGAGTGGTTGGATGAAGAAGTAAGAGTATTAGTGAAAGAGAAGAGAGAGGCATTTGGACGATTTTTGCAGGGAAAAAATGCAATTGAGTGGGAGATGTATAAAAGAAAGAGACAGGAGGTCAAGAGAAAGGTGCAAGAGGTGAAAAAAAGGGCAAATGAGAGTTGGGGTGAGAGAGTATCATTAAATTTTAGGGAGAATAAAAAGATGTTCTGGAAGGAGGTAAATAAAGTGCGTAAGACAAGGGAGCAAATGGGAACTTCAGTGAAGGGCGCAAATGGGGAGGTGATAACAAGTAGTGGTGATGTGAGAAGGAGATGGAGTGAGTATTTTGAAGGTTTGTTGAATGTGTTTGATGATAGAGTGGCAGATATAGGGTGTTTTGGTCGAGGTGGTGTGCAAAGTGAGAGGGTTAGGGAAAATGATTTGGTAAACAGAGAAGAGGTAGTGAAAGCTTTGCGGAAGATGAAAGCCGGCAAGGCAGCAGGTTTGGATGGTATTGCAGTGGAATTTATTAAAAAAGGGGGTGACTGTATTGTTGACTGGTTGGTAAGGTTATTTAATGTATGTATGACTCATGGTGAGGTGCCTGAGGATTGGCGGAATGCGTGCATAGTGCCATTGTACAAAGGCAAAGGGGATAAGAGTGAGTGCTCAAATTACAGAGGTATAAGTTTGTTGAGTATTCCTGGTAAATTATATGGGAGGGTATTGATTGAGAGGGTGAAGGCATGTACAGAGCATCAGATTGGGGAAGAGCAGTGTGGTTTCAGAAGTGGTAGAGGATGTGTGGATCAGGTGTTTGCTTTGAAGAATGTATGTGAGAAATACTTAGAAAAGCAAATGGATTTGTATTTAGCATTTATGGATCTGGAGAAGGCATATGATAGAGTTGATAGAGATGCTCTGTGGAAGGTATTAAGAATATATGGTGTGGGAGGAAAGTTGTTAGAAGCAGTGAAAAGTTTTTATCGAGGATGTAAGGCATGTGTACGTGTAGGAAGAGAGGAAAGTGATTGGTTCTCAGTGAATGTAGGTTTGCGGCAGGGGTGTGTGATGTCTCCATGGTTGTTTAATTTGTTTATGGATGGGGTTGTTAGGGAGGTAAATGCAAGAGTTTTGGAAAGAGGGGCAAGTATGAAGTCTGTTGGGGATGAGAGAGCTTGGGAAGTGAGTCAGTTGTTGTTCGCTGATGATACAGCGCTGGTGGCTGATTCATGTGAGAAACTGCAGAAGCTGGTGACTGAGTTCGGTAAAGTGTGTGGAAGAAGAAAGTTAAGAGTAAATGTGAATAAGAGCAAGGTTATTAGGTACAGTAGGGTTGAGGGTCAAGTCAATTGGGAGGTGAGTTTGAATGGAGAAAAACTGGAGGAAGTGAAGTGTTTTAGATATCTGGGAGTGGATCTGGCAGCGGATGGAACCATGGAAGCGGAAGTGGATCATAGGGTGGGGGAGGGGGCGAAAATTCTGGGGGCCTTGAAGAATGTGTGGAAGTCGAGAACATTATCTCGGAAAGCAAAAATGGGTATGTTTGAAGGAATAGTGGTTCCAACAATGTTGTATGGTTGCGAGGCGTGGGCTATGGATAGAGTTGTGCGCAGGAGGATGGATGTGCTGGAAATGAGATGTTTGAGGACAATGTGTGGTGTGAGGTGGTTTGATCGAGTGAGTAACGTAAGGGTAAGAGAGATGTGTGGAAATAAAAAGAGCGTGGTTGAGAGAGCAGAAGGGGGTGTTTTGAAGTGGTTTGGAAACATGGAGAGAATGAGTGAGGAAAGATTGACCAAGAGGATATATGTGTCGGAGGTGGAGGGAACGAGGAGAAGAGGGAGACCAAATTGGAGGTGGAAAGATGGAGTGAAAAAGATTTTGTGTGATCGGGGCCTGAACATGCAGGAGGGTGAAAGGAGGGCAAGGAATAGAGTGAATTGGAGCGATGTGGTATACCGGGGTTGACGTGCTGTCAGTGGATTGAATCAAGGCATGTGAAGCGTCTGGGGTAAACCATGGAAAGCTGTGTAGGTATGTATATTTGCGTGTGTGGACGTATGTATATACATGTGTATGGGGGGGGGGTTGGGCCATTTCTTTCGTCTGTTTCCTTGCGCTACCTCGCAAACGCGGGAGACAGCGACAAAGTATAATAAAAAAATATAAAATATATATACATATATATATATATATATATATATATATATATATATATATATATATATATATATATATATATATATATATATATATATATATATATATGTATTTGAGCACTCACTCTTATCCCCTTTGCCATTGTACAATGGCACTATGCATGCATTCCGCCAATCCTCAGGCACCTCACCATGAGTCATACATACATTAAATAACCTTACCAACCAGTCAACATTACAGTCACCCCCTTTTTTAATAAATTCCACTGCAATACCATCCAAACCTGCTGCCTTGCCGGCTTTCATCTTCCGCAAAGCTTTTACTACCTCTTCTCTGTTTACCAATTCATTTTCCCTAACCCTCGCACTTTGCACACCACCTCGACCAAAACACCCTATATCTGCCACTCTATCCTCAAACACATTCAACAAACCTTCAAAATACTCACTCCATCTCCTTCTCACATCACCACTACTTGTTATCACCTCCCCATTTGCGCCCTTCACTGAAGTTCCCATTTGCTCCCTTGTCTTACGCACCTTATTTACCTCCTTCCAGAACATCTTCTTCTTCTCCCTAAAATTTAATGATAATCTCTCACCCCAACTCTCATTTGCTCTTTTTTTCACCTCTTGCACCTTTCTCTTGACCTCCTGTCTCTTTCTTTTATACGTCTCCCACTCAATTGCATTTTTTCCTGCAAAAATCGTCCAAATGCCTCTCTCTTCTCTTTCACTAATACTCATACTTCTTCATCCCACCACTCACTACTCTTTCTAATCAGCCCACCACCCACTCTTCTCATACCACAAGCATCTTTTGCGCAATCCATCACTGATTCCCTAAATACATCCCATTCCTCCCCCACTCCCCTTACTTCCATTGTTCTCACCTTTTTCCATTCTGTACTCAGTCTCTCCTGGTACTTCCTCACACAAGTCTCCTTCCCAAGCTCACTTACTCTCACCACCCTCTTCACCCCAACATTCACTCTTCTTTTCTGAAAACCCATACAAATCCTCACTTTAGCCTCCACAAGATAATGATCAGACATCCCTCCAGTTGCATCTCTCAGCACATTAACATCCAAAAGTCTCTCTTTCGCGCGCCTGTCAATTAACACGTAATCCAATAACGCTCTCTGGCCATCTCTCCTACTTACATAAGTATACTTATGTATATCTCGCTTTTTAAACCAGGTATTCCCAATCATCAGTCCTTTTTCAGCACATAAATCTACAAGCTCTTCACCATTTCCATTTACAACACTGAACACCCCATGTATACCAATTATTCCCTCAACTGCCACATTACTCACCTTTGCATTCAAATCACCCAACACTATAACCCGGTCTCGTGCATCAAAACCACTAACACACTCATTCAGCTGCTCCCAAAACACTTGCCTCTCATGATCTTTCTTCTCATGCCCAGGTGCATATGCACCAATAATCACCCATCTCTCTCAATCAACTTTCAATTTTACCCATATTAATCGAGTATTTACTTTCTTACATTCTATCACATACTTCCAGAACTCCTGTTATATATATATATATATATATATATATATATATATATATATATATATATATATATATATATATATATATATATATATATATATATATATATATATATATATATATATATATATATTATCCCTGGGATAGGGGATTAAGAATACTTCTCACGTATTCCCTGCGTGTCGTAGAAGGCGACTAAAAGGGGAGGGAGCGGGGGGCTGTAAATCCTCACCTCTCGTTTTTTTCTTTTTCTTTTCAATTTTCCAAAAGAAGGAACAGAGAATTGGGCCAGGTGATGGTATTCCCTCAAAGGCCCAGTCCTCTGTTCTTCACGCTACCTCGCTAATGCGGGAAATGGCGAATAGTTTGAAAGAAAGAATATATATATATATATATATATATATATATATATATATATATATATATATATATATATTTTTTATTTATCTATTTATTCATTTATTTTGCTTTGTCGTTGTCTCCCGCGTTAGCGAGGTATCGCAAGGAAACAGACGAAAGAATGGCCCAACCCACCCACATACACATGTATATACATACACGTCCACACATGCAAATATACATACCTATACATCTCAGTGGTACACATATATATACACACACAGACATATACATACATATACATGTTCCGTAATTCATACTGTCTGCCTTTGATTATTCCCATCGCCACCTCGCTACACATGGAATAACAACCATCTCCCCCCTCATGTGTGCGAGGTAGCGCTAGGAAAAGACAACAAGGGTCTCATTCGTTCACAGTCTCTAGCTGCCATGTAATAATGCACCGAAACCACACTTCCCTTTCCACATCCAGGCCCCACAAAACTTACCATGGTTTACCCCAGACGCTTTACATGCCCTGGTTCAATCCATTGACAGCATGTCGACCCCGGTATATCACACCTTTCCAATTCACTCTATTCCTTGCACGACTTTCACACTCTTCCATGTTCAGTCCCCGATCACTGAAAATCTTTTTCACTCCATCTTTCCACCTCCAATTTGGTCTCCCACTTCTCCTCGTTCCCTTCACCTCTGACACATTTATCCTCTTGGTCAATCTTTCCTCACTCATTCTCTCCATGCGACCAATCCATTTCAAAACACCCTCTTCTGCTTTCTCAACCAGTCTATTTATTTCCACACATCTCTCTTACCCTATTATTACTTACTCGGTCAAACAGCCTCACACCACACATTGTCCTCAAACATCTCATTTCTAGCACATCCACTCTCCTGCGCACAACCCCACACATAGCCCACGCCTCGCAACCATACAACATCGTTGGAACCACTATTCCTTCAAACATACCCATTTTTGCTCTACGAGATAATGTTCTCGACTTCCAAACATTATTCAAGGCTCCCAGAATGTTCGTCCCCTCCCCCACCCTATGATTCAATTCCGCTTCCATGTTTCCATCCGCTGCCAGATCCACTCCCAGATATCTAAAACACTTTACTTCCTCCAGTTTTTCTCCATTCAAACTTATCTCCCAATTGACTTGAGCCTCAACTCTACTCTATGTAATAACCTTGGTCTTATTCACAATTTCTCTTAACTTTCTTCTTTCACACACTTTACCAAACTCAGTCACCAGCCTCTGCAGTTTCTTACATGAATCAGCCACCAGCGTTGAATCATTAGCGAACAACAACTGACTCACTTCCCAAGCTCTCTCAACCACAATAGACTGCATACTTGCTCCTCTTTCCAAAACTCTTGCAATCACCTCCCTAACAACCACATCAACAAACAAATTAAACAACCATAGATACATCACACACCCCTGCCGCAAACCTACATTCACTGAGAACCAATCACTTTCCTCTCTTCCTACACGTACACATGCCTTACATCCTCGATAAAAACGTTTCACTGCTTCTAACAACTTGCCTCCCACACCATATATTCTTAATACCTTCCACAGATCATCTCTATCAATTCTATCATATGCTTTCTCAAGATCCATAAATACTACATACAAATCCATCTGCTTTTTCTAAGTATTTCTCATATACATTCTTCAAAGCAAACACCTGATCCACACATTCTCTACCACTTCTGAAACCACACTGCTCTTCCCCAATCTGATGCTCTCTACATGTCTTCACTCTCTCAATCAATACCCTCCCATATGATTAACCAGGATTACTCAACAAAATTATACCTCTGTAATTTGAGCACTCACTCATACCCTCTTTGCCTTTGTACAATGGCAATAGGCAAGCATTCCGCCAATCCTCAGGCACCTCACCATGAATCATACATATATTAATTAACCTTACCAACCAGAAAACAATACAGTCACCCCCTTTTTTAATAGATTCCACTGCAACACTATCCAAACCTTCTGCCTTGCTGGCTTTCATCTTCCGCAAAGCTTTTACTGCCTCTTCTCTGTTTGCCAAATCATTTTCCCTAACCCTCTCACTCTGCACACCACCTCGACCAAAACACGCTATATCTGCCACTACATTCAACAAACCTTCAAAATACTAACTCCATCTCCTTCTCACATCACCACTACATGTTATCACCTTCCCATTAGCCCCCTTTACTGAAGATCCCATTTGCTTCCTTGTCTTACTTACTTTATTTACCTCCTTCCAAAATATCTTTTTATTCTCCCTAAACTTTAATGATACTCTCTCATCCCAACTCTCATTTCACTCTTTTTCACCTGTTGCACCTTTCTCTTGACCTCCTGTCACTTTCTTTTATACATCTCCCACTCCTTTGCATTTTCTCCCTGCAAAAATCGTCCAAATGCCTCTTCCTTCTCTTTCACTAATAATATTACTTCTTTATCCCACCACTCACTACCCTTTTTAATCAACCCACCTCCCACGCTTCTCATGCCACAAGCATCTTTTGCGCAAGCCATCACTGCTTCCCTAAATACATCCCATTCCTCCTCCAATCCCCTTACCTCCTTTGTTCTCACCTTTTTCCATTCTGTACTCAGTCCCTCCTGGTACTTCCTCACACAAGTCTCCTTCCCAAGCTCACTTACTCTCACCAATCTCTTCACCTTAACATTCTCTCTTCTTTTCTGGAAACCCCTACAAATCTTCACCTTCGCCACCACAAGATAATGATCAGTTGCACCTCTCTGCACATTAACAGCAAAAAGTCTCTCTTTCTCGCGCCTATCAATTAACACGTAATCCAATAATGCTTTCTGGCCATCTCTACTACTTACATACGCATACTTAGTATATATCGATTTTTAAACCAGGTATTCCCAATCACCAGTCCTTTTTCAGCTCATAAATCTACAAACTCTTCACCATTTCCATTTACAACTCTTAACACATCATTTATACTAATTATTCCCTAACTGCTACATTAATAACCTTGCATTCAAATCACCCATCACTATAACCCGATCTTGTGCATCAAAATCAATAACACATTCATTCAGCTACTCCCAAAACACTTGCCTCTCCTGATCTTTCTTCTTATACCCAGGTGCATATGCACCAATAATCACCCATCTCTCTCCATCAACTTTCAGTTTTACCCATATCAATCTAGAATTTACTTTCTTAAACTCTATCACATACCCTCACAACTCCTGTTTCAGGAGTAGTGCTACTCCTTACCTTGCTCTTGCCCTCTCACTAACCCCTGATTTTTATCCCAAGAAATTCCCAAATCACTCTTCCCCTTTAACCTCGAACTTCGTTTCACTCCGAGCCAAGACATCCAGGTTCCTTTCCTCAAACATACTACCTATCTATTCTTTTTTCTCATCTTGGTTACATCCACACACATGTGGACACCCCAATCTGAGCCTTCGGTGAGGATGAGCACTCCCCGCGTGACTCCTTCCTCTGTTTCCCCTTTCAGAAAATCAAAATTCAAGGTGGGGAGGGTTTCTGGCCCCCCGTTCCCGTCCCCTTTAGTCGCCTTATACGACACGTGAGTAATGCGTGGGAAGTATTCTTTCTCCCCTATCCCCAAGGATAGGGGAGAAAGAATACTTATATATATATATATATATATATATATATATATATATATATATATATATATATATATATATATATATATATATATATATATATATATATTATTTTTCATTTTTTTTGTTTCGCTTTGTTGCTATCTCCCGCGTTTGCGAGGTAGCGCAAGGAAACAGACGAAAGAAATGGCCCAACCCACCCCCATGCACATGTATATACACACACGTCCACACACGCAAATATACATACCTATACTTCTCAATGTACACTTATATATACACACACAGACACATACATATATACCCATGAACACAATTCACACCGTCTGCCTTTATTCATTCCCATCGCCACCTCGCCACACATGGTATACATCCCCCTCCCCGCTCATGTGTGCGAGGTAGCGCTAGGAAAAGACAACAAAGGCCCATTCGTTCACACTCAGTCTCTAGCTGTCATGCAATAATGCCCGAAACCACAGCTCCCTTTCCACATCCAGGCCCCACACAACTTTCCATGGATTACCCCAGACGCTTCACATGCCCTGATTCAATCCACTGACAGCACGTCAACCCCGGTATACCACATCGATCCAATTCACTCCATTCCTAGCCCGCCTTTCACCCTCCTGCATGTACAGGCCCCGATCACACAAAATCTTTTTCACTCCATCTTTCCACCTCCAATTTGGTCTCCCACTTCTCGTTCCCTCCACCTCCGACACATATATCCTCTTGGTCAATCTTTCCTTACTCATTCTCTCCATATGCCCAAACGATTTCAAAACACCCTCTTCTGCTCTCTCAACCACGCTCTTTTTATTTCCACATATCTCTCTTACCCTTACATTACTTACTCGATCAAACCACCTCACAGCACATATTGTCCTCAAACATCTCATTTCCAACACATCCACCCTCCTGCGCACAACTCTATCCATAGCCCACGCCTCGCAACCATACAACATTGTTGGAACCACTATTCCTTCAAACATACCCATTTTTGCTCTCCGAGGTTCTCGACTTCCAAACATTCTTCAAGGCTCCCAGGATTATCGCCCCCTCCCCCACCCTATGATTCACTTCCGCTTCCATGGTTCCATCCGCTGCCAGATCCACTCCCAGATATCTAAAACACTTCACTTCCTCCAGTTTTTCTCCATTAAAACTTACCACCCAATTAACTTGACCCTCAACCCAACTGTACCTAATAACCTTGCTCTTATTCACATTTACTCTTAACTTTCTTCTTCCACACACTTTACCAAACTCAGTCACCAGCTTCTGCAGTTTCTCACATGAATCAGCCAACAGCGCTATATCATCAGCGAACAACAATGACTCACTTCCCAAGCTCTCTCATCCACAACAGACTTCATACTTGCCCCTCTTTCCAAAACTCTTGCATTCACATCCCTAACAACCCCATCCATAAGCAAATCAAACAACCATGGAGACATCACACACCCATGCCGCAAACCTACATTCACTGAGAACCAATCACTTTCCTCTCTTCCTACACGTACATATGCCTTATATCCTCGATAAAAACTTTTCACTGCTTCTAACAACTTGCCTCCCACACCATATATTCATAATACCTTCCACAGATCATCTCTATCAACTCTATCATATGCTTTCTCCAGATCCACAAATACTACATACAAATCCATCTGCTTTTTCTAAGTATTTCTCATATACATTCTTCAAAGCAAACACCTGATCCACACATTCTCTACCACTTCTGAAACCACACTGCTCTTCCCCAATCTGATGCTCTCTACATGTCTTCACTCTCTGAATCAATATCCTCCCATATGATTAACCAGGAATACTCAACAAAATTATACGTCTGTAATTTGAGCACTCACTCTTATCCTCTTTACCTTTGTAAAATGGCAATATGCAAGCATTCCCCCAATCCTCAGGCACCTCACCATGAATCATACATATATCAATTGACCTTACCAACCAGTCAACAATAAAGTCACCCCCTTTTTTAATAAATTCCACTGCAACACTATCCAAACCTTCTACCTTGCTGGCTTTCATCTTCCGCAAAGCTTTAACTACCTCTTCTCTGTTTACCAAATCATTTTCCCTAACCCTTTCACTCTGCACACCACCTCGACCAAAACACGCTATATCTACCACTATATTCAACAAACATTCAAAATACTCACTCCATCTCCTTCTCACATCACCACTACATGTTATGACCTCCCCATTAGCCCCCTTTACTGAAGATCCCATTTGCTTCCTTGTCTTGCGCACTTTTTTACCTCCTTCCAAACATCTTTTTGTTCTCCCTAAACTTTAATGATACTCTTTCACCCCAACTCCCATTTCCCTCTTTTTCACCTGTTGCACGTTTCTCTTGACCTCCTGCCACTTCCTTTTATACATCTCCCACTCCTTTGCATTTTCTCCCTGCAAAAATCGTCCAAATGTCTCTCCCTTCTCTTTCACTAATAATCTTACCTCTTTATCCCACCACTCACCATCCTTTTTAATCAACCCACCTCCGACGCTTCTCATGCCACAAGCATCTTTTGCGCAAGCCATCACTGCTTCCCTAAATACATCCCATTCCTCCCCAAATCCCCTTACCTCCTTTGTTCTCACCTTTTTCCATTCTGTACTCAGTCCCTCGTGGTACTTCCTCACACAAATCTCCTTCCCAAGCTCACTTACTCTCGCCAATCTCTTCACCTAAACATTCTCTCTTCTTTTCTGGAAACCCCTACAAATCTTCACCTTCGTCACCACAAGATAATGATCAGTTGCACCTCTCAGCACATTAACAGCCAAAAGTCTCTCTTTCTCGCGCCTATCAATTAACACGTAATCCAATCTGGCCATCTCTCCTACTTAGATACGCATGCTTATGTATATATCGATTTTTAAACCAGGTATTCCCAATTACCAGTCCTTTTTCAGCACATAAATCTGCAAACTCTTCACCATTTTTATTTACAACACTTAACACATCATTTATACTAATCATTCCCTCAACTGCTACATTAATAACCTTTGCATTGAAATCACCCATCACTATAAACAGATCTTGTGCATCAGAACCATTAACACATTCATTCAACTACTCCCAAAACACTTGCCTCTCCTGATCTTTCTTCTCATGCCCAGGTGCATATGCACCAATAATCACCCATTTCTCTGCATTAACTTTCAGTTTTACCCATATCAATCTAGAATTTACTTTCTATCACATACCCTCACAACTCCTGTTTCAGGAGTAGTGCTACTCATCACCTTGCTCTTGCCCTCTAACTAACCCTAATTTTTATCCCAAGAAATTCCTAAAGCACTCTTCCCCTTTAACCTCGAACTTCGTTCGACTCAGATCCAAAACATCCAGGTTCCTTTCCTCAGACATACTACCTATCTCTTCTTTTTTCTCATCTTGGTCACATCCACACACATGTAGACACACCAATCTGAGCCTTCGAGGAGGATGAACACTCCCCGCGTGACACCTTCTTCTGTATCTCCTATCCCCAGGGATGGGGGAGAAAGAATATTTATAGGTATATATATATATATATATATATATATATATATATATATATATATATATATATATATATATATATATATATATATATATATATATATATATATATATATATGTATATTTTTTTTTTTTTTTTTTTTTTGCTTTGTCGCTGTCTCCCGCGTTTGCGAGGTAGCGCAAGGAAACAGACGAAAGAAATGGCCCAACCCACCCCCATACACATGTATATACATACGTCCACACACGCAAATATACATACCTACACAGCTTTCCATGGTTTACCCCAGACGCTTCACATGCGTTGATTCAATCCACTGACAGCACGTCAACCCCGGTATACCACATCGCTCCAATTCACTCTATTCCTTGCCCTCCTTTCACCCTCCTGCATGGTTAGGCCCCGATCACACAAAATCTTCTTCACTCCATCTTTCCACCTCCAATTTGGTCTCCCTCTTCTCCTCGTTCCCTCCACCTCCGACACATATATCCTCTTGGTCAATCTTTCCTCACTCATTCTCTCCATGTGCCCAAACCATTTCAAAACACCCTCTCCTGCTCTCTCAACCACGCTCTTTTTATTTCCACACATCTTTCTTACCCTTACGTTACTTACTCGATCAAACCACCTCACACCACACATTGTCCTCAAACATCTCATTTCCAGCACATCCATCCTCCTGAGCACCACTCTATCCATAGCCCACGCCTCGCAACCATACAACATTGTTGGAACCACTATTCCTTCAAACATACCCATATATGTATATATATATATTATATATATATATATATATATATATATATATATATATAATATTTTATATAATATAAAATAATATAAAATTATAAAAATAAAATTTTTTTTTTTTTTTTTTTTTTTTGCCCGTGCCCAACAACTTTGTTGGAACCACTATTCCTAAAACATACCCATTTTGTTTTCCGGAATAATTTTCTCGACTTCCAACATTCTTAAAGGCTCCAGGATTTTCGCCCCCCCCCACCCTATATCCACTTCCGCTTCCCATGTTCCTCCCTGCCAGATCCATTCCCAGAATCTAAAACATTTTACTTCCCCAGTTTTTCTCCATTAAACTACCCCCAATTATTTGACCCTCAACCCACTGTACCTAAAACCTTCTCTTTTTCACTTTACTTTTAACTTTTTTTTTTCACACACTTTCCCAAAACTCAGTCACCAGCTTCTGCATTTTTTCTCACATGAACGACCAGCGCTTACACAGCGAAAACAATGACTCCTTTCCCCAAGCTCTCTCACCCCAAAACCCGACTTCATACTTGCCCCCTTTCCAAAACCCTCTCTTTCCCCTCCCTAACAAAACCCCTTTCAAAACAAATTAAACAACCATGGAGACTCACACACCCCCCGAAAACCACATTCACTGAAACCAATCCTTTCCTCTTTTCCTACACACAACCTTTAAATATCGAAAAAAACTTTCACTGCTTTTAACAACTTGCCTCCTACCCATATTTTTTAATCCCTTCCCAGAGACTCATCATTCAAACATTCCCTTCTCCAGACCCCAAAAACTACATCAAATCCATTTGCTTTCAAAGTATTTCTCAATACATTCTTCAAACAAACACCGATCCCACATCCCTACCACTTCTAAAACCCACACGCTTTCCCAATCTGATGCTCTTACATGCCTTCACCCTCTAATCAAACCCTCCCATATTTTTTCCAGGAATACCAAAAAAATTAAACCCTCGAAATTTGGACTCTTTCTTATCCCCTTTTCCTTTGGAAAATGGCCTATGCAGCAACCCCAATCCTAGGCCCCCCCCAGATCATACTTTTCAAAAAATAACCCCCCAAAAGTCAAAATAAGTCACCCCTTTTTTTTAAATTCCACTGCAAAACACCCAAACCTCTCTTCGGCTTTCACTTCCGCAAACTTTACCCCTTCTCTTTTTTCCCAAAATCATTTTCCCCTAACCCTTCACTTTTGCACACCACCCGACCAAAAACCCAAAATCTCCACTTAAAAAAACAAAAAAAATTAAAAATCTCACCCCAAACCCCTTCCACACACCAAAAATTTTAACCTCCCCTTTGCCCTTACTAAGCCCCCATTTGCCCCCTTGTCTTCCACTTTTTACCTCCTTCCAACATCTTTTTTCTCCCAAAAATTTTAAAGATCCTCTTTTACCCAAAAATCCATTTTCCCTTTTTTTTACCCTTTCACCTTTCTCTTGACCTCCGCCCCCCTTTTTTTCATTTTTTTTTCCCTGCAAAACGTTCAAATGCCTCCCTTCTCTTTCACTAATATCTTACCTCTTATCCCCCCACTCAACTTTTTAATCAACCCACCTCCCACCTTTTCTCCACTCACTTTGCGCAACCATCACTGATCCCTAAAACTCCCATTTCCTCCCCCCAAAAACCCCTTAACTCCTTTTTTTTCCACCTTTTTCCATTTTGTACTCAGTCCTCCCTGGACTCCCCCCAACAATCTCCTTCCCAAACTAAATTTCTCTCCCACCCCCTTTACCCCAACATTCTCCCTTTTTTTTCAGAAACATTTTCTAGCTGTCAATGTATATAAAGCACCGAAACCACAGCTCCCTTTACCACATCCAGGCCCCACACACTTTGCATGGTTACCTCAGACGCTTCACATGCCCTGGTTCAATCCATTCACAGCACGTCGACTCCCGGTATACCACATCGTCCAATCACTCTATCCTTTGCACGAATATCACCCTCCTGCAATGTTCAAGAACCCGATCACATCAAAAACATTTTTCAACCTCCCCCCCCCCATCTTTCCACCTCCATTGGTCTCCCCCACTTCTCCTTGTCCCTCCACCTCTGACACATATATCCACTCGGCTCAATCTTCCCCACTCTTTTCTCCACCATATGACCAAACCATTTTCAAGAACACCCTCTTCTGCTCTCATTCAACCACACTCTTCTTTATTTTCCACACATCTCTCTGACCTTACATTACTTACTCGATCAAACCACCCTCACAAGTAGATCATATGTCCTCAAACATCTCATATCCAGCACATCCACCCTCCTGCGCACAACTCTAATCCATAGCCCACGACTCGCAACCAATACAACATTGTTGGAACCACTATTTCTTCCAAACATAACCAGTTTTGCTTTCGAGATACTGTTCTCGACTGCGAAACATTCTTCCAGCTCCAGAATTTTCGCCCCCTTCCCCACCCTATATTCACTTCCGCTTCCTGGTACCATCCGCTGGCCAGATCCATTCCCAGACATCTAAAACATTTCACTCCTCCAGCTTTTTCTCCATTCAAAATTACCTCCAAAAGCCTTGACCCTCAGCCCTACTGTACCTAAAAACCATGCTCTTATTCAAATTTACTCTTAACTTCTTCTTTACACACTTTAACCAAACTCAGACACCACCTCTGTAGTTTCTCACATGAAACAGCACCAGCGCTGTATCAGCAGCGAACAACAACTGCCTGACTCACTTCCCAAGCTCACTCTCCAAAACAGAACTGCATACCCAGCCCTCTTTCCAAAACTCTTTTGCATTCACCTCCCTAACAACCCCATCCTTAAACAAATAAAACAACCATGGAGAAAGTCCAAACACCCTGCCGGAAACCTACATTCACTGAGAAAAACCAATCAATTCCTCTCTTCCTACACGACACCAAATGCCTTACACTCCTCGATAAAAACTTTCACTGCTTCACACCACTTGCCTCCCACAACACCATATATTCTTAATACCATCCACAAAGCATCTCTGTCAACTCTATCATATGCCTTTCCTCCAACACCATAATGCTACATACAAAAACCATTTGTTTTTCTAAGTAATTTCTCACATACCATTCTTCAATAGCAAACACCTGATCGCACACATCCTCTACCGACTTCTGAAACCACACTACTCTTCCCCAATCTGATGCTGAGTACAGCCTACACACCTCTCAATCTATAACCCTCAAATAAATTTACTAGGAATAACTCAACAAAATTA
>NC_092241.1:14484150-14523156 GCF_036320965.1 Panulirus ornatus
AGAACATTATCTCCGAAAGCAAAACTGGCTATAATGGAAAGAATAGTGCTTCCAACAATGTTGTATGGTTTCGAGGCGTGGGCTATGGATAGAGTTATGCGCAGGAGGGTTGATGTTCTGGAAATGAGATGTTTGAGTATAATATGTGGTGTGAGGTGGTTTGATCGAGTAAGTAATGTAAGAGTAAGAGAGATGTGTGGAATAAGATAGAACGTGGTTGAGAGCACAGAAGAGGGTGTTTTGAAATGGTTTGGGCACATGGAGAGAATGAGTTAGGATAATTTGACCAAGAGGATATATGTTTCGGAGGTGGAGTGGACGAGAAGTGGGAGACCAAATTGGAGGTGGAAAGATGGGCTGAAAAAGATTTTTGTGATCGGGGCCTGAACATGCAGGAGGGTGAAAGGCGTGCAAGGAATAGATTGAATTGGATCGATATGGTATACCGGGGTCGACGTGCTGTCAATGGATTGAATCAGGGCATGTGAAGCGTCTGGGGTAAACCATGGAAAGTTCTGTGGCCCCTGGATGTGGAAAGGAAGCTTTGGTTTCGGGCATTATTGCTTGACAGCTAGAGACTTGATTGTGAACGAATGGGGCCTTTGTTGTCTTTTCCCAGCGCTACCTCGCACACATGAGGGGGAGGGGGATGCTATTCCATGTGTGGCGAGGTGGCGATGGAATCAATAAAGGCAGACAGTGTGAATTGTGTGCCTGTGTATATATGTAGGTCTCTATGTGTGTATTTATATGTGTACATTGAGATGTATGGATATGTATATTTGCTTGTGTGGACGTGTATGTATATACATGTGTAGGGTGGTGGTTGGGCCATTTTTTTCGTCTGTTTTCTTGCGCTACCTCGCAAACGCGGGAGACAGCGACAAACCAAAATAAATAATAATATATATATATATATATATATATATATATATATATATATATATATATATATATATATATATATATATATATATATATATACATATATATATATGTATATTAACTTTCTAAAAGGGTAAACAGAAGAAAGAGTCACGCGGAGAGTTTTCATCCTCCTCGAAGGCTCTTATTGTGGTGTCTAAATGTGTGTGGACATAATCAAAATGAAAAAAAAGGAGAGATGGTAGTATTTTTGAGGAAAGGAACATGGATGTTTTGGATATGAGTGAAACGAAGCTCTAGGGTAGAGGGGAAGAGTTGTTTGGGATTGTCGTGGGAGTAAAGTCAAGTGTCAGTGAGAGGACAAGAGCAAGGGAAGGAGTAGCACTGCTCCTGAAACAGGAGTGGTGGAAGTATATGATAGAGTGTAAGAAAGTAGACTCTAGATTGATATGGGTAAAGCTAAATGTGGATGGAGAGAGATGGGTAATTGTTTGTGCATATGCACCTGGGCATGAGAAGAAAGATTATGAGAGGCAAGTGTTTTGGGAGAAGCTGAGTGAGTGTATTAGTAGTTTTGATGCACGAGGCCGAGTTATAGTGATGGGTTATTTGAATGCAAAGGTGAGTAATGTGAGAGCTGAGGGAATAATTGCTCTACATGGGATGTTCAGTGTTGTAAATGGAAATGATGAGGAGCTTGTAAATTTATGTGTTGAAAGAGGACTGGTGATTGGGAATACCTGGTTTAAGAGGAGAGATATACATAAGTATACGTAAGTAAGTAGGAGAGATGGCCAGAGAGTGTTATTGGATTACGTGTTAATTGATAGGCACACGAAAGAGAGACTTTTGGATGTTAATGTGCTGAGAGGTGCAACTGGAAGGATGTCTGATCATTATCTTGTGGAGGCGAAGGTTAAGATTTCTAGAGGGTTTCAGAAAATAAGAGAGAATGATGGGGTGAAGAGAGTGGTGGGAAGGAGACTTGTGTGAGGAAGTACCAGGAGAAAATGAGTACAGAGTGGAAAAAGGTGAGAACAAAGGAGGTAAGGGGTAGTGGGTGGGAATGGGATGTATTTAGGGTAGCAGTGATGGCTTGCGCAAAAGATGCATGTGGCATGAGAAGCGTGGGAGGTGGGGAGATTAGGAGGGGTAGTGAGTTGAGGGATGTAGAAATGATATTCTTAGTGAAAGAGAAGAAATAAGCATTTGGACGATTTTTGCAGGGAAATAATGCAAATTAGTGGGAGAGGTATAAAAGAAAGAGGCAGGAGGTCAAGAGAAAGGTACAAAAGTTGAAAAAGAAGGCAAATGAGAGTTGGGTTGAGAGAGTATCAATAAATTTTAGGGAAAATAAAAGGATGTTTTGGAAGGAGGTAAATAAAGTGCGTAAGACAAGGATATTAAAGGGAGCTTCAGTGAAAGGGGCAAATGGGTAGGTGATAAAAAGTAGTGGTGTTGTGAGAAGGAGAAGGATGGAGTATTTTGAAGGTTTGTTGCATGTGTTTGATGATAGAGTGTCAGATATAGGGTGTTTTGGTCGAGGTGGTGTGCAAAATGAGAGGGTTAGGGAGAATGATTTGGTAAACTGAGAAAAGGTAGTAAAAGCTTTGCGGAAGATGAAAGCTGGCAAGGCAACGGGTTTGGATGGTATTGCAGTGGAATTCATTAAAAAAGGAGGTGACTTTATGTTGACTGGTTGGTAAGGCTATTTAATGTATGTATAACTCATTCTGAGGTACCTGAGGATTGGCGGAATGCTTGCATAGTGCCAATGTACAAAGGCAAAGGGGATGAAAGTGTTTCTCAAATTACAGAGGTATAAGTTTCTTGAGTATTCCTGGGAAATTATATGGAAGGGTAATGATTGAGAGGGTGAAGGCAGGTACAGAGCATCAAATTCGGGAAGAGCAGAGAGGTTTCAGAAGTGGTAGAGGATGTGTGGATCAGGTGTTTGCTTTGAAAAATGTATATGAGAAATGCTTAGAAAAACAAATTGATTTGTTTGCATGGATCTGGAGAAGGCATATGATAGAGTTGATAGAGATGTTCTGTGGAAGGTATTAAGAATATATGGCGTGGGAAGCAAGTTCCTAGAAGCAGTGAAAAGTTCTTATCGAAAATGTAAGGCATGTGTACGTGTAGGAAGAGAGGAAAGTGACTGGTTATCAGTGAGTGTAGGAATAGAGGAAAGTGATTGGTTATCAGTGAGTGTAAGTTTGCGTCAAGGGTGTTTGACGTCTCCATGGTTGTTTAATTTGTTTATGGATGGGGTTGTTAGGGAGGTAAATGCAAGTTTTGGAAAGAAAAGGCAAGTATGCAGTCTGTTGTGGATGAGAGAGCTTGGGAAGTGAGTCAGTTGTTATTCGCTGATGATACAGCGCTGGTGCTGATTCGTGTGAGAAACTGCAGAAGCTGGTGACTGAGTTTGGTAAAGTGTATGAAAGAAGAAAGCTAAGAGTAAATGTGAATAAGAGCAAGGTTATTAGGTACAGTAGGGTTGAGGGTCAAGTTAATTGGGAGGTAAGTTTGAATGGAGAAAAACCGGAGGAAGTGAAGTGTTTTAGATGTATGGGAGTGGATTTGGCAGCGGATGGAAGCATGGAAGTGAGAGTGAATCATAGGGTGAGGGAAGGGTGAAAAGTTCTGGGAGCTTTGAAGAATGTGTGGAAGTTGAGAACATTATCCCGGAAAGCAAAAATGGGTATGTTTGAAGGAACAGTGGTTCCAACAATGTTACATGGTTACGAGGCATGGGCTATAGATAGAGTTGTGAGTAGGAGGGTGGATATGCTGGAAATGAGATGTTTGAGGACAATATGTGGTGTGAGGTGGTTTGATCAAGTAAGTGATAATAGGGTAAGAGAGATGTGTGGTAATAAAAAGAGTGTGATTGAGAAAGAAGAGGAGGGTGTTTTGAAATGATTTGGTCACATGGAGAGAATGAGTGAGGAAAGATTGACCAAGAGGATGCATGTGTCAGAGGTGGAGGGAACAATGAGAAGAGGGAGACCAAATTGAAGGTGGAAAGATTGAGTGAAAAAGATTTTGAGTGATCAGGGCCTGAACATCCAGGAGGGTGAAAGGCATGCAAGGAATAGAGTGAATTAGAAAGATGTGGTATACCGGTGTCGACGTGCTGTCAATGGATTGAACCAAGGCATTTGAAGCATCTGGCGTAAACCATGGAAAGTTCTGTGGGGCCTGGACGTGGAGAGGGAGCTGTGGTTTGGGTGCATTATTACATAACAGCTAGAGACTGTGTGTGAACGTATGTGGCCTTTGTTGTCTTTTCCTAGCGCTACCCTCCACACATGAGGGGGGAGGGGGTTGTTATTCCATGTGTGGCGAGGTGGCGATGGGAATCAATAAAGGCAGACAGTATGAATTATCTACATGTGTATATATGTATATGTCTCTGTGTGTATAAATATGCGTAGATTGAGATGTGTAAGTATGTATATTTGCTTGTGTGGACATGTATGTATTAATATGTGTATGTGGGTGGGTTGGGCCATTTCTTTCGTCTGTTTCCTTGCGCTTTTTTTTTTTTCCAAAAGAAGGAACAGAGAAGGGTGCCAGGAGAAGATATTCGCACAAAGGCCCAGTCCTCTGTTCTTAAAGCTACCTGGCTATCGCGGGAAATGGCGAATAGTACGAAAAAATAATATATAAATATATATATATATATATATATATATATATATATATATATATATATATATATATATATATATATATATATATATTCATATATATATATATATATATATATATATATATATATATATATATATATATATATATATATATATATATATATATATATATATATATATATATATATATATATATATATATATATATATATAGAAACCCTCCCTTCCTTGTATTTTAACTTTCTAAAAGGGGAAACAGAAGATGGAGTCACGCGAGGAGTGCTCATCCTCCTCGAAGGCTCAGATTGGAATGTCTAAATGTGTGTGGATGTAAACAAGATGAGAAAAAAGGAGACATAGGTAGTATGTTTGAGGAAAGGAACCTGGATGTTTTGGCTCTGAGTGAAACGAAGCTCAAGGCTAAAGGGGAAGAGTGGTTTGGGAATATCTTGGGAGTAAAGTCAGGGGTTAGTGAGAGGATAAGAGCAAGGGAAGGAGTAGCACTACTCCTGAATCAGTAGTTCTCGGAGTATGTGATAGAGCGTAAGAAAGTAAATTCTAGATTGATATGGGTAAAACTGAAATTTGATGGAGAGAGATGGGTGATTATTGGTGCATATGCACCTGGGCATGAGAAGAAAGATCATGAGAGGCAAGTGTTTTGGGAGCAGCTGAATGAGTGTGTTAGTGGTTTTGATGCAAAAGACCGGGTTACAGTGATGGGAGATTTGAATGCAAAGGTGAGTAACGTGGCAGTTGAGGGAATAATTGGTATACATGGAGTGTTCAGTGTTGTAAATGGAAATGGTGAAGAGCTTGTAGATTTATGTGCTAAAAAAGGACTGATGATTGGGAATACCTGGTTAAAAAAGCGAGATATACATAAGTATACGTATGTAAATAGGAGAGATGGCCAGAGAGCGTTACTGGATTATGTGTTAATTGATAGACGCACGAAAGAGAGACTTTTGGATGTTAATGTGCTGAGAGGTGCAACTGGAGGGATGTCTGATCATTATCTTGTGGAGGCGAAGGTGAAGATTTGTGGGGGTTTTCAGAAAAGAAGAGAGAATGTTGGGTTGAAGATAGTGGTGAGAGTAAGTGAGCTTGGGAAGGAGACTTGTGTGAGGAAGTACCTGGAGAGACTGATTACGGAATGGAAAAAGGTGAGAACAAGGTAGGTAAGGGGAGTGGGTGAGGAATGGGATGTATTTCGAGAAGTAGTGATGGCTTCCGCAAAAGATGCTTGTAGCAAGAGAAGCGTGGGAGGTGGGTTGATTAGAAAAGGTAGCGAGTAGGTGCGATGAAGAAGTAAGATTATTAGTGAAAGAGAAGAGAGAGGCATTTGGACGATTTTTGCAGAAAAAAAAATGCAAATGAGTGTGAGAGGTATAAAAGAAAGAGGCAGGAGGTCAAGAGAAAGGCGCAAGAGGTGAAAAGACGGCAAATGAGAGTTGGGATGAGAGAGTATCATTATATTTCAGGGAGAGTAAGAAGATGTTTTGGAAGGAGGTAAATAAAGTGCATAAGACAAGGGAGCAAATGGGAATTTCAGTGAAGGGCGCTAATGGGGAGATGATAACAAGTAGTGGTGATGTGAGAAGGAGATGAAGTGAATATTTTGAAGGTTTGTTGAATGTGTTTGATGATAGAGTGGCAGATAAAGGGTGTTTTGGTCGAGGTGGTGTGCAAAGTGAGAGGGTTAGGGAAAATGATTTGGTAAATAGAGAAGAGGTAGTAAAAGCTTTATGGAAGATTAAAGCCGGCAAGGCAGCAGGTTTGGAAGGTCTTGTAGTGGAATTTATTAAAAAATGGGGTGACTGCATTGTTGACTGGTTGGTAAGGTTATTTAATGTATGTATGACTCATGGTGAGGTGCCTGAGGTTTGGCGGAATGCTTGCATAGTGCTATTGTACAAAGGTAAAGGGGATAAGAGTGAGTGCTCAAATTACAAAGATATAAGTTTGTTGAGTATTCCTGTTAATTATATGGGAGGGTATTGATTGAGAGGGTGAAGGCATGTACAGAGTATCAGATTGGGGAAGAACAGTGTGGTTTCAGAAGTGGTAGAGGATGTGTTGATCAGGTGTTTGCTTTGAAGAATGTATGTGAGAAATACTTAGAAGAACAAATGGATTTGTATGTAGCATTTATGGATCTGGAGAAGGCATATGATAGAGTTGATAGAGATGCTCTGTGGAAGGTTTTAAGAATATATGGTGTGGGGGCAAGTTGTTAGAAGCAGTGAAAAGTTTTTATCGAGGATGTAAGGCAATTGTACTTGTGGGAAGAGAGGAAAGTGATTGGTTCTCAGTGAATATAGGTTTGCGGCAGGGGTGTGTGATGTCTCCATGGTTGTTTAATTTGTTTATGGAAGGGGTTGTTAGGGATGTGAATGCAAGAGTTTTGGAAAGAGGGACAAGTATGAAGTCTGTTGTGGATGAGAGAGCTTTGGAAGTGAGTCAGTTGTGTTTCGCTGATGATACAGTGCTGGTGGCTGATTCATGTAAGAAACTGCAGAAGTTGGTGACTGCGTTTGGTAAAGTGTTTTAAAGAAGAAATTTAAGAGTAAATGTGAATAAGAGCAAGGTTATTAGGTACAGTAGGGTTGAGGGTCAAGTCAGTTGGGAGGTAAGTTTGAATGGAGAAAAACTGGAGGAAGTAAAGTGTTTTAGATATCTGGGAGTGGATCTGTCAGCAGATGGAACCATGGAACCGGAAGTGAATCATAGGGTGGGGGAGGGGGCAAGAATTCTGGGAGCCTTGAAGAATGTTTGGAAGTCGAGAACATTATCTCGGAAAGCAAAAATGGGTATGTTTGAAGGATTAGTGGTTCCAACAATGTTGTATGATTGCGAGGCGTGGGCTATGGATAGAGTTGTGCGTAGAAGGGTGGATGTGCTGGAAATGAGATGTTTATGGACAATATGTTGTGTGAGGTGGTTTGATCCAGTAAGTAATGTAGGGTAAGAGAGATGTGTGGAAATAGAAAGAGTGTGGTTGAGAGAGCAGAAGAGGGTGTTTTGAAATGGTTTGGTCAACTGGAGAGAATGAGTGAGGAAAGATTGACCAAGAGAATATATGTGTCAGAGGTGGAGGGATTGAGGAGAAGTGGGAGACCAAATTGGAGGTGGAAAGATGGAGTGAAAAAGATTTTGAGTGATCGGGGCCTGAACGTGCAGGAGGGTGAAAGGTGTGCAAGGAATAGAGTGAATTGGAACGATATGATATACCGGGGTGGACGTGCTGTCAATGGATTGAACAGGGACATGTGAAGCGTCTGGGGTAAACCATGGAAAGTTGTTTGGGGCCTGGATGTGGAAAGGGAGCTGTGGTTTCGTTGCTCTATTATATGACAGGCTAGAGACTGAGTGTGAACGAATGCTGTCTTTGGTGTCTTTTCCTAGCGCTACCGCGCACACATCAGGGGGGGAGGGGGTTGTTATTCCATGTGTGGCGAGGTGGCAATGGGAACAAATAAAGGCAGACAGTATTAATTATTTACATGTATATATATGTGTATGTCTGTGTGTGTATATATATGTGTACATTGAGATGTATAGGTATGTATATTTGCGTGTGTGTACGTTTATGTATATACATGTGTATGTGGTCGGGTTGGGCCATTCTTTCGTCTGTTTCCTTGCGCTACCTCTCTAACGCGGGAGACAGCGACAAATCAAAATAAATAAATAGATGAATGTATATATATATATATATATATATATATATATATATATATATATATATATATATATATATATATATATATGTAACGCTACGCCCTGCTTCAGCGAGGTAGCGCCATGAAAAAAAACAGGCAAAAAAACAAGGCAAAACTTGCCACATTCGTTCAAACTCATTCTCTACCTGTCATGTGTAATGCACCAAAACTACAGCTCCCTATCAATTTCTAGGTCCCTTAGACCTTTCCATGGTTTACCCCAGACGTTTTACGTGCCCTGGTTCATTCCATTGATAGCATGTCGACACCGGTATACCACATCGCTCCAATTCACTCTGTACCTTGCACGCCTTTCACCCTCCTGTATGTTCTCGCCTCGATCACTCAAAGCTTTATTAACTCGATCCTTACATCTTCAGCCTAGTCTCCCATTTCTCCTTGTTCCCTCCTCCTCTAACACTAATATCTTCTTAATCAATCTTTCCTCACTAATTATCTCCTGGGGAGGGCCTGGGGAATGAGTCAGCTGTTGAGGGAATAATTGGTATACATGGGGTGTTCAGTGTTGTAAATGGAAATGGTGAAGAGCTTGTAGATTTATGTGCTGAAAAAGGACTGGTGATTGGGAATACCTGGTTTAAAAAGCGAGATATACATAAGTATACGTATGTAAGTAGGAGAGATGGCCAGAGAGCGTTATTGGATTACGTGTTAATTGACAGGCGCGCGAAAGAGAGACTTTTGGATGTTAATGAGATGAGAGGTGCAACTGGAGGGATGTCTGATCATTATCTTGTGGAGGCTAAGGTGAAGATCTGTATGGGTTTTCAGAAAAGAAGAGTGAATGTTGGGGTGAAGAGGGTGGTGAGAGTAAGTGAGCTTGGGAAGGAGACCTGTGTGAGGAAGTACCAGGAGAGACTGAGTACAGAATGGAAAAAGGTGAGAACAATGGAAGTAAGGGGAGGGGGGGAGGAATGGGTTGTATTTAGGGAATCAGTGATGGATTGCGCAAAAGATGCTTGTGGCATGAGAAGAGTGGGAGGTGGGTTGATTAGAAAGGGTAGTGAGTGGTGGGATGAAGAAGTAAGATTATTAGTGAAAGAGAAGAGAGAGGCATTTGG
Organism: Panulirus ornatus; assembly: GCF_036320965.1. NCBI lineage: Eukaryota > Metazoa > Arthropoda > Malacostraca > Decapoda > Palinuridae > Panulirus > Panulirus ornatus. Next base: position 14,493,502 of record NC_092241.1, read on the forward strand.
ACGATTTTTGCAGGGAAAAAATGCAATTGAGTGGGAGATGTATAAAACAAAGAGGCAGGAGGTCAAGAGAAAGGCGCAAGAGGTGAAAAAGAGGGCAAATGAGAGTCGGGGTGAGAGAGTATCATTAAATTTTAGTGAGAATAAAAAGATGTTCTGGAAGGAGGTAAATAAATTGCGTAAGACAAGGGAGCAAATGGGAACTTTAGTGAAGGGCGCTAATGGGGAGGTGATAACAAGTAGTGGTGATGTGAGAAGGAGATGGAGTGAATATTTTGAAGGTTTGTTGAATGTGTTTGATGATAGAGTGGCAGATATAGGGTGTTTCGGTCGAGGTGGTGTGCAAAGTGAGAGGGTTAGGGAAAGTGATTTGGTGAACAGAGAAGAGTTAGTAAAAGCTTTGCGGAAGATGAAAGCCGGCAAGGCAGCAGGTTTGGAGGTTATTGCAGTGGAATTTATTACAAAAGGGGGTGACTGTATTATTGACTAGTTGGTAAGGTTATTTAATGTATGTATGACTCATGGTGAGGTGCCTGAGGATTGGCGGAATGCGTGCATAGTGCCATTGTACAAAGGCAAAGGGGATAAGAGTGAGTGCTCAAATTACAGAGGTATAAGTTTGTTGAGTATTCCTGGTAAATTATATGGGAGGGTATTGATTGAGAGGGTGAAGGCATGTACAGAGCATCAGATTGGGGAAGAGCAGTGTGGTTTCAGAAGTGGTAGAGGATGAGTGGATCAGGTGTTTGCTTTGAAGAATGTATGTAAGAAATACTTAGAAAAGCAAATGGATTTGTATGTAGCATTTATGGATCTGGAGAAGGCATATGATAGAGTTGATAGAGATGCTCTGTGGAAGGTATTAAGAATGTATGGTGTGGGAGGCAAGTAGTTAGATGCTGTGAAAAGTTTTTATCGAGGATGTAAGGCATGTGTAGGTGTAGGAAGAGAGGAAAGTGATTGGTTCTCAGTGAATGTAGGTTTGCGGCAGGGGTGTGTGATGTCTCCCTGGTTGTTTAATTTGTTTATGGATGGGTTTGTTAGGGAGGTGAATGCAAGTGTTTTGGAAAGAGGGGCAAGTATGAAGTCTGTTGTGGATGAGAGAGCTTGGGAAGTGAGTCAGTTGTTCGCTGATGATACAGCGCTGGTGGCTGATTCATGTGAGAAACTGCAGAAGCTGGTGACTGAGTTTGGTAAAGTGTGTGAAAGAAGAAAGTTAAGAGTAAATTTGAATAAGAGCAAGGTAATTAGGTACAGTAGGGTTGAGGGTCAAGTCATTTGGGAGGTAAGTTTGAATGGAGAAAAACTGGAGGAAGTAAACTGTTTTAGATATCTGGGAGTGGATCTGGCAGCGGATGGAACCATGGAAGTAGAAGTGGATCATAGGGTTGGGGAGGGGGCGATAATCCTGGGAGCCTTGAAGAATGTGTGGAAGTCGAGAACATTATCTCGGAAAGGAAAAATGGGTATGTTTGAAGGAATAGTGGCTCCAACATTGTTGTATGGTTGCGAGGCGTGGGCTATGGATAGAGTTGTGCGCAGGAGGATGGATGTGCTGGAAATGAGATGTTTGAGGACAATGTGTGGTGTGAGGTGGTTTGATCGAGTAAGTAACGTAAGGGTAAGAGAGATGTGTGGAAATAAAAAGAGCGTGGTTGAGAGAGCAGAAGAGGGTGTTTTAAAATGGTTTGGGCACATGGAGAGAATGAGTGAGGAAAGATTGACCAAGAGGATATATGTGTCGGAGGTGGAGGGAACGAGGAGAAGTGGGAGACGAAATTGGAGGTGGAAAGATGGAGTGAAAAAGATTTTGTATGATCGGGGCCTGAACATGCAGGAGGGTGAAAGGAGGGCAAGGAATAGAGTGAATTTGATCGATGTGGTATACCGGGGTTGACGTGGTGTCAGTGGATTGAATTAGGGCATGTGAAGCGTCTGGGGTGAACCATGGAAAGCTGTGTAGGTATGTATATTTGCGTGTGTGGACATGTATGTATATACATGTGTATGAAGGTGGGTAGTGCTATTTCTTTCGTCTGTTTCCTTGCGCTACCTCGCAAACGCGGGAGACAGCGACAAAGCAAATATATATATATATATATATATATATATATATATATATATATATATATATATATATATTTCATTATAATTATTTATCTATTTTGCTTTGTCGCTGTTTCCAGCGTTAGCGAGGTAGTGCAAAAAAAACAGACTAAAGAGTGGCCCACCCCACCAACATACACACGTTTATACACATGTATATCCACGTCCACACACGCAAACGTACATACCTATACAATTCAATGTATACATATATATAAAAACACAGACAGATACATATATACACATGTAGTGTATATATACACATGTTATTTCGACTACTTAGTATTTCGAATAGTTGTTTCCTATTATACAGTCCCATAGCCTAGCGGTTAGCATGCCTGCCTCTTGCAGAGGGGTCCCGGGTTCGATCCTGGCTGTTGGAGGTTTGTATGTTCTATGAAGGTACGCGTTCATATTCACGTTATTCGCCATACCTCCGCGTTGTACAGTTAGGTTCGGTAAAACGCTATCAGCTGGCTATGTGCGTCTGTTCGGAAACAACCGGTATAGACCCCGTTGCTCACAATTGTGAGACGAAGGGTATTCGAGTACTTACTATTTCGAATAGTTGTTTCCTATTATAGAGTCCCATAGCCAAGCGGTTAGCATGCCTGCCTCTTGCACAGAGGTCCCGGGTTCGATCCTGGCTGCTGGAGGTTTGTATGTTCTATGAAGGTGCGAGTTCATACGCACGTTATTCGATTTCATATCCCTCCGCGTTGTACAGTTAGGTTCAGTAAAACGCTATCAACTGGCTATGTGCGTCTGTTCGGAAATAACCGGTATAGACCCCATTGCTCACCATTGTGAGACGAAGGGTATTCGAGTACTTAGTATTTCGAATAGTTGTTTCCTATTATACAGTCCCATAGCCTAGCGGTTAGCATGCCTGCCTCTTGCACAGGGGTCCCGGGCTCGATCCTGGCTGTTGGAGGTTTGTATGCTCTATAAAGGTGCGCGTTCATATGCACGTTATTCGTATATATATATATATATATATATATATATATATATATATATACATACATATTTATATATATATATATATATATATATATATATATATATATATATATATATATATATATATATATATATATATATATATATATATATATATATATATATATATATATATATATATATATATATACATATATTGGAAAGGATCACAATTTTGCGCGTGATCAAGATATTCCTATGAGTCCAGGGGAAATTGAAACACGAAAATTTCCCAAGTGCACTTTCGTGTAATATCACATCATCAGGGGAGACAAGAGAGAAATATAACAGTCCGTTGATATACATGGAAGAGACGAAGCTAGGACGCCATTTGGTAATCATGTGATTGTCCAAAACATACAACGAGCGTTCATAAAGTTATATTTTTATAAATCTTATCAACAATAAAGTTATCTAATTTGTACAGACCATCACTAATATTAAGATTATAATTCTTTGTCCAAAACATACAACGAGCGTTCATAAACTTATCATTTTACAAATCTTATAAACAATATCAACAATAAAGTTATCTAATTTGTACTGACCAACACTAATATCAAGATTATGATTCTTTGTGTATTTAATAATAGAAGATTCAATGATATTTCTCTTGGTAACAGAGTTAGAGTTAACAACTGAGATGGCGTTACTCCAGTCAATACAATGATCATAGTTTTTAACATGATTAAACAAGGCATTTGATTCCTGTCCCGTTCTTATACTATATTTATGTTGCTCAATTCTAACAGATAGATCCTTACCAGTCTGACCAACATAAAATTTATCACAGTTTCCACAAGGAACTTTATAGATGCAACCTAGAGAACTTTCTGGTGAATTCCTGATTAAGATATTCTTTATAGTATTATTGTTGCTAAAGGCAACATTTACATTAAAGGATTTAAGCACCATGGGAAGCAAAGTGAAATTATTATTAAGTGTGAGAACTAAAAGATTCTTGATGTGAATGGGAGGTTTGGGCTCAATTCTATAAAATGATTTCTTTCCTAACCTAAGGCATTTATCAATGAAAGATCTAGGGTACTTTAACTTAGATCCAATAAAATATATCTTCTCAAACTCATCATCAATATACTCTGGACTACAAATACGTAATGCCCTTAGGAACGTAGATTGAAATGATGATGGATTGTGCAAAAGATGCTTGTGGCATGAGATGAGTGGGAGGTTGGTTGATTAGAAAGGGTAGTGAGTGGTGGGATGAAGAAGTAAGATTGTAAGTGAAAGAGAAGAGAGAGGGTTTTGGACCATTTTTGCAGGGAAAAAATGCAATTGACTGGGAGATGTATAAAAGAAAGAGACAGGAGGTCAAGAAAAAGGTGCAAGAGGTGAAAAAGAGGGCAAATGAGAGTTGGGGTGAGAGAGTATCATTAGATTTTAGGGAGAATATAAAGATGGAGTGAGTATTTTGAAGGTTTGTTGAATATGTTTGATGATAGAATGGTAGATAGAGGGTGTTTTGGTCGAGGTGGTGTGCAAAGTGAAAGGGTTAGGGAAAATCATTTGGTAAACAGAGAACAGGTAGTAAAAGCTTTGCGGAAGATGAAAGCCGGCAAGGCAGCAGGTTTGGATGGTATTGCAGAGGAATTTATTAAAAAAGGGGGTGACTGTATTATTGACTGGTTGGTAAGGTTATTTAATGTATGTATGACTCATGGTGAGGTGCCTGAGGATTGGCGGAATGCGTGCATAGTGCCATTGTACAAAGGCAAAGAGGATAAGAGTGAGTGCTCAAATTACAGATGTATAAGTTTGTTGAGTATTTCTGGTAAATTATATGGGAGGGTAATGATTGAGAGGGTGAAGGCATGTACAGAGTATCAGATTGGGGAAGAGCAGTGTGGTTTCTGAAGTGGTAGAGGATGTGTAGATCAGGAGTTTGCTTTGAAGAATGTATGTGAGAAATACTTAGAAAAGCAAATGGATTTGTATGTATCATTTATGGATCTGGAGAAGGCATATGATGGAGTTGATAGAGATGCTCTGTGGAAGGTATTAAGAATACATGGTGTAGGAGGCAAGTTGTTAGAAGCAGTGAAAAGTTTTTATCGAGGATGTAAGGCATATGTACGTGTAGGAAGAGAGGAAAGTGATTGGTTCTCAGTGAATGTAGATTTGCGGCAGGGGTGTGTGATGTCTCCATGGTTGTTTAATTTTTTTATGGATGGGGTTGTTAGGGAGGTGAATGAAAGAGTTTTGGAAAGAGGGGCAAGTATGAAGTCTGTTGGGGATGAGACAGCTTGGGAAGTGAGTCAGTTATTGTTCGCTGATACAACGCTGGTGGCTGATTCATGTGAGAAACTGCAGAAGCTGGTGACTGAGTTTGGTAAAGTGTGTGAAAGAAGAGAGTTAAGAGTAAATGTGAACAAGATCAAGGTTAATAGGTACAGTAGGGTTGAGGGTCAAGTCAATTGGGAGGTAAGTTTGAATGGAAAAAAAATGGAAGAAGTAAACTGTTTTAGATATCTGGGAGTGGATCTGGCAGCGGATGGAACAATGGAAGCGGCAGTGGATCATAGGGTGGGGGAGGGGGCGAGAATTCTGGGAACCTTGAAGAATGTGTGGAAGTCCAGAACATTATCTCGGAAAGCAAAAAAGGGTGTGTTTGAAGGAATAGTGATTCCAACAATGATGTATGGTTGCGAGGCGTGGGCTATGGATAGAGTTGTGCGCAGGAGGATGGATGTGCTGGAAATGAGATGTTTGAGGACAATGTGTGGTGTGAGGTGGTTTGATCGAGTAAGTAAGTTAAGGGTAAGAGAGATGTGTGGAAATAGAAAGAGCGTGGTTGAGAGAGCAGAAGAGGCTGTTTTGAAATGGTTTGGGCACATGGAGAGAATAAGTGAGGAAAGATTGACCAAGAGGATATATGTGTCGGAGGTGGAGGGAACGAGAAGTGGGACACTAAATTGGAGGTGGAAAGATGGAGTGAAAAAGATTTTGTGTGATCGGGGCCTGAACATGCAGGAGGGTGAAAGGAGGGCAAGGAATAGAGTGAATAAGATCGATGTGGTATACCGGGGTTCACGTGCTGTCAGTGTATTGAATCAGGGCATGGGAAGCGTCTGGGGTAAACCATGGAAAGCTGTTTAGGTATGTATATTTGCGTGTGTGGACGTATGTATATACATGTGTATGGGGGTGGGTTGGGCCATTTCTTTTGTCTATTTCCTTGCGCTACCTCGCAAACGCGGGAGACAGCGACAAAGCAAAAAAAAATATATATATATATAAATATTTATATATATATGTATATATATATTTATATATATATATATATATATATATATATATATATATATATATATATATATATATATATATATATTGTTTTTTTTTTTTTGCTTTATCGCTGTCATCCGCGTTTTCGAGGTAGCGCAAGGAAACAGACGAAAGAAATGGCCCAACCCACCCCCATACACATGTATATACATAAGTCCACACACGCAAATATACATACCTACACAGCTTTCCATCGTTTACCCCAGACGTTTCACATACCCTGATTCAATACACTGACAGCACGTCAACCCCGGTACACCTCATCGATCCAATTCACCCTTTTCCTTGCCCTTCTTTCACCCTCCTGCATGTTCAGGCCCCGATCACACAAAATCTTTTTAACCCCATCTTTCCACCTCCAATTTGGTCTCCCACTTCTCCTCGTTCCCTCCACCTTCGACACATATATCCTCTTGGTCAATCTTTCCTCACTCATTCTCTCCATGTGCCCAAACCATTTCAAAACACCTTCTTCTGCTCTCTCAACCACGCTCTTTTTATTTCCAAACATCTCTCTTACCCTTACGTTACTTACTCGATCAAACCACCTCACACCACACATATACCTCAAACATCTCATTTCCAGCGCATCCATCCTCCTGCGCACAACTCTATCCATAGCCCACGCCTTGCAACTATACAACCTTGTTGGAACCGCTATTCCTTCACACATACCCATTTTTGCTTTCCGAGATAATGTTCTCGACTTCCACACATTCTTCAAGGCTCCCAGAATTTTCGCCTCCTCCCCCACCCTATGATCCACTTCCACTTCCATGGTTCCATCCGCTGCCAGATCCACTCCCAGATATCTAAAACAGTTTACTTACTCCAGTTTTTCTCCGTTCAAACTTACCTCCCAATTGACTTGACCCTCAACCCTACTGTACCTAATAACCTTGCTATTATTCGCATTTACTCTTAACTTTCTTCTTTCACACACTGTACCAAACTCAGTCACCAGCTTCTGCAGTTTCTCACATGAATCAGCCACCAGCGCTGTATCATCAGCGAACAACAACTGACTCACTTCCCAAGCTCTCTCATCCCCAACAGACTTCATACTTGCCCCTCTTTCCAAAACTCTTGCATTCACCGCCCTAACAACCCTATCCATAAACAAATTAAAGAACCCTGGAGACATAACACACCCCCGCCGCAAACCTACATTCACTGAGAACCAATCACTTTCCTCTCTTCCGACACGTACATATGCCTTACATTGTCGATAAAAAATTTTCACTGCTTCTAACAACTTGCCTCCCATACCATATATTCTTAATACCTTCCACAGAGCATCTGTATCAACTCTATCATATGCGTTCTCCAGATACATAAATGTTACATACAAATGAAATTGAGTGGGAGATGTATAAAAGAAAGAGACAGGAGGTCAAGAGAAGGGTGCAAGAGGTGAAAAAGAGGGCAAATGAGAGTTGGGGTGAGAGAGTATCATTAAATTTTAGGGAGAATGAAAAGATTTTCTGGAAGGAGGAAAATAAAGTGCGTAAGACATGGGAGGAAATGGGAACTTCAGTGAAGGGCGCAAATGGGGAGGTGATAACAAGTAGTGGAGATATGAGAAGGAGATGGAGTGAGTATTTTGAAGGTTTGTTGAATGTGTTTGATGACAGAGTGGCAGATATAGGGTGTTTTGGTCGAGGTGGTGTGCAAAGTGAAAGGGTTAGGGAAAATGATTTGGTAAACAGAGAAGAGGTAGTAAAAGCTTTGCGGAAGATGAAAGCCGGAAAGGCAGCAGGTTTGGATGGAATTGCAGTGGAATCTATTAAAAAAGGGGGTGACTGTATTACTGACTGGTTGGTAAGGTTATTTAATGTATGTATGACTCATGGTGAGGTGCCAGAGAATTGGCGGAATGCCTGTATAGTGCAATTGTACAAAGGCAAAGGGGATAAGAGTGAGTGCTCAAAATACAGAAGTATGAGTTTCTTGAGTATTCCTGGTAAATTATATGGGAGGGTATTGATTGAGAGGGTGAAGGCATGTACAGAGCATCAGATTGGGGAAGAACAGTGTGGTTTCAGAAGTGGTAGAGGATGTGTGGATCAAGTGTTTGCTTTGAAGAATGTATGTGAGAAATACTTTGAAAAGCAAATGGATTTGTATGTAGCATTTATGGATCTGGAGAAGGCATATGACAGAGTTCATAGAGATGCTCTGTGGAAGGTATTAAGAATATATGGTGTGGGAGGAAACTTAGAAGCAGTGAAATGTTTTTATCGAGGATGTAAGGCATGTGTACGTGTAGGAAGAGAGGAAAGTGATTGGTTCTCAGTGAATGTAGGTTTGCGGCAGGGGTGTGTGATGTCTCCATGGTTGTTTAATTTGTTTATGGATGGGGTTGTTAGGGAGGTAAATGTAAGTGTTTTGGAAAGAGGGGCAAGTATGAAGTCTGTTGGGGATGAGAGAGCTTGGGAAGTGAGTCAGTTGTTGTTCGCTGATGATACAGCGCTGGTGGCTGATTCATGTGAGAAACTGCAGAAGCTGGTGACTGAGTTTGGTAAAGTGTGTGGAAGAAGAAAGTTAAGAATAAATGTGAATAAGAGCAAGGTTATTAGGTACAGTAGGGTTGAGGGTCAAGTCAATTGGGAGGTGAGTTTGAATGGAGAAAAACTGGAGGAAGTTAAGTATTTTAGATATCTGGGAGTGGATCTGGCAGCGGATGGAACCATGGAAGCGGAAGTGGATCATAGGGTGGGGGAAGGGGCGATAATTCTGGGGGCCTTGAAGAATGTGTGGAAGTTGAGAACATTACCTCGGAAAGCAAAAATGGGTATGTTTGAAGGAATAGTGGTTCCAACAATGTTGTATGGTTGCGAGGCGTGGGCTATGGATAGAGTTGTGCGCAGGAGGATGGATGTGCTGGAAATGAGATGTTTGAGGACAATGTGTGGTGTGAGGTGGTTTGATCGAGTGAGTAACGTAAGGGTAAGAGAGATGTTTGGAAATAAAAAGAGCGTGGTTGAGAGAGCAGAAGAGGGTGTTTTGAAGTGGTTTGGGCACATGGAGAGGATGAGTGAGGAAAGATTGACCAAGAGGATATATGTGTCGGAGGTGGAGGGAGCAAGGAGAAGAGGGAGACCAAATTGGAAGTGGAAAGATGGAGTGAAAAAGATTTTGTGTGATCGGGGCCTGAACATGCAGGAGGGTGAAAGGAGGGCAAGGAATAGAGTGAATTGGAGCGAAGTGGTATACCGGGGTTGACGTGCTGTCAGTGGATTGAATCAAGGCATGTGAAGCGTCTGGGGTAAACCATGGAAAGCTGTGTAGGTATGTATATTTGCGTGTGTGGACGTATGTATATATATGTGTATGGGGGTGGGTTGGGCCATTTCTTTCGTCTGTTTCCTTGCGCTACCTCGCAAACGCGGGAGACAGCGACAAAGTATAAAATATATATATATATATATATATATATATATATATATATATATATATATATTTTTTTTTTTTATACCTCGTCGCTGTCTCCCGCGTTTGCGAGGTAGCGCAAGGAAACAGACGAAAGAAATGGCCCAACCCCCCCCCCAATACACATGTACATACACACGTCCACACACGCAAATATACATACCTACACAGCTTTCCATGGTTTACCCCGGACGCTTCACATGCCTTGATTCAATCCACTGACAGCACGTCAACCCCGGTATACCACATCGCTCCAATTCACTCTATTCCTTGCCCTCCTTTCACCCTCCTGCATGTTCAGGCCCCGATCACACAAAATCTTTTTCACTTCATCTTTCCACCTCCAATTTGGTCTCCCTCTTCTCCTCGTTCCCTCCACCTCCGACACATATATCCTCTTGGTCAATCTTTCCTCACTCATTCTCTCCATGTGCCCAAACCATTTCAAAACACCCTCTTCTGCTCTCTCAACCACGCTCTTTTTATTTCCACACATCTCTCTTACCCTTACGTTACTTACTCGATCAAACCACCTCACACCACACATTGTCCTCAAACATCTCATTTCCAGCACATCCATCCACCTGCGAACAACTCTATCCATAGCCCACGCCTCGCAACCATACAACATTGTTGGAACCACTATTCCTTCAAACATACCCATTTTTGCTTTCCGGGATAATGTTCTCGACTTCCACACATTTTTCAAGGCTCCCAAAATTTTCGCCCCCTCCCCCACCCTATGATCCACTTCCGCTTCCATGGTTCCATCCGCTGACAGATCCACTCCCAGATATCTAAAACACTTCACTTCCTCCAGTTTTTCTCCATTCAAACTCACCTCCCAATTGACTTGACCCTCAACCCGACTGTACCTAATAACCTTGCTCTTATTCACATTTACTCTTAACTTTCTTCTTCCACACACTTTACCAAACTCCGTCACCAGCTTCTGCAGTTTCTCACATGAATCCGCCACCAGCGCTGTATCATCAGCGAACAACAACTGACTCACTTCCCAAGCTCTCTCATCCCCAAGAGACTTCATACTTGCCCCTCTTTCCAAGACTCTTGCATTTATCTCCCTAACAACCCCATCCATATATATATATATATATATATATATATATATATATATATATATATATATATATTCTTTTTCGTTTCATACTATTTTCCATTTCACGCGTCAGCGAGGTAGCGTTAAGAACAAAGGACTGGGCCTTTGAGGGAATGTACTCACCTAGGCCCCTTCTCTGTTCCCTCTTTTGGGAAGTTAGAAAAAAAAAATATAAGAGAGGGGAGGATTTCCAGCCACCCGCCCCCTCCCCTTTTAGTCGCCTTCTACGACTCGCAGAGAATACGTGGGAAGTATTCTTTCTCCCTTATCCTAAGGGATCATATATACATATATATATATATATATATATATATATATATGTATATATATATATATATATATATATATATATATATATATATATATATATATGTGTGTGTTTTAGATATCTGGGAGTGGATCTGTCAGCGGATGGAACCATGGAAGCGGAAGTGGATCATAGGGTGGGGGAGGGGGCGAAAATTTTGGGAGCCTTGAAAAATGTGTGGAAGTCGAGAACATTATCTCGGAAAGCAAAAATGGGTATGTTTGAAGGAATAGTGGTTCCAACAATGTTGTATGGTTGCGAGGCGTGGGCTATGGATAGAGTTGTGCGCAGGAGGATGGATGTGCTGGAAATGAGATGTTTGAGGACAATGTGTGGTGTGAGGTGGTTTGATCGAGTAAGTAACGTAAGGGTAAGAGAGATGTGTGGAAATAAAAAGAGCGTGGTTGAGAGAGCAGAAGAGGGTGTTTTGAAATGGTTTGGGCACATGGAGAGAATGAGTGAGGAAAGATTGACCAAGAGGATATATGTGTCGGAGGTGGGGGGAACGAGGAGAAGAGGGAGACCAAATTGGAGGTGGAAAGATGGAGTGAAAAAGATTTTGTGTGATCGGGGCCTGAACATGCAGGAGGGTGTAAGGAGGGCAAGGAATAGAGTGAATTGGAGCGATGTGGTATACAGGGGTTGACGTGCTGTCAGTGGAGTAAATCAAGGCATGTGAAGCGTCTGGGGTAAACCATGGAAAGCTGTGTAGGATGTATATTTGCGTGTGCGGACGTGTGTATGTAAATGTGTATGGGGGGGGGGTGGGCCATTTCTTTCGTCTGTTTCCTTGCGCTACCTCGCAAACGCGGGAGACAGCGATAAAAAAAAAAAAAAAAAAAAAAAAAAAAAATATATATATATATTTATATATATATATATATATATATATATATATATATATATATATATATATATATATATATATATATATATATATATATATATATATATATTATATAAATACATATATATATATATATATATATATATATATATATATATATATATATATATATATATGTATATATATATATATATATATATATATATATATATATATATATATATATATATATATATATATATATATATATTTATATATATATATATATATATAATATATATATATATATATATATATATATATATATATATATATATATATATATATATATATATATATATATATATATATATATATATATATATATATATATATATAATTGTGGGAGGCAAGTTGTTAGAAGCAGTGAAAAGTTTTTATCGAGGATGTAAGGCATGTGTACGTGTAGGAAGAGAGGAAAGTGATTGGTTCTCAGTGAATGTAGGTTTGCGGCAGGGGTGTGTGATGTCTCCATGGTTGTTTAATTTGTTTATGGATGGGGTTGTAAGGGAGGTAAATGCAAGAGTCCTGGAAAGAGGGGCAAGTATGAAGTCTGTTGGGGATGAGAGAGCTTGGGAAGTGAGTCAGTTGTTGTTCGCTGATGATACAGCGCTGGTGGCTGATTCATGTGAGAAACTGCAGAAGCTGGTGACTGAGTTTGGTAAAGTGTGTGGAAGAAGAAAGTTGAGAGTAAATGTGAATAAGAGCAAGGTTATTAGGTACAGTAGGGGTGAGGGTCAAGTCAATTGGGAGGTGAGTTTGAATGGAGAAAAACTGGAGGAAGTGAAGTGTTTTAGATATCTGGGAGTGGATCTGTCAGCGGATGGAACCATGGAAGCGGAAGTGGATCATAGGGTGGGGGAGGGGGCGAAAATTTTCTGAGCCTTGAAAAATGTGTGGAAGTCGAGAACACTATCTCGGAAAGCAAAAATGGGTATGTTTGAGGGAATAGTGGTTCCAACAATGTTGTATGGTTGCGAGGCGTGGGCTATGGATAGAGATGTGCGCAGGAGGATGGATGTGCTGGAAATGAGATGTTTGAGAACAATGTGTGGTGTGAGGTGGTTTGATCGAGTAAGTAACGTAAGGGTAAGAGAGATGTGTGGAAATAAAAAGAGCGTGGTTGAGAGAGCAGAAGAGGGTGTTTTGAAATGGTTTGGGCACATGGAGAGAATGAGTGAGGAGAGATTGACCAAGAGGATATATGTGTCGGAGGTGGAGGGAACGAGGAGAAGAGGGAGACCAAATTGGAGGTGGGAAGATGGAGTGAAAAAGATTTTGTGTGATCGGGGCCTGAACATGCAGGAGGGTGAAAGGAGGGCAAGAAATAGAGTGAAGTGGAGTCATGTGGTATACAGGGGTTGACGTGCTGTCAGTGGATTGAAGCAAGGCATGTGAAGCGTCTGGGGTAAACCATGGAAAGCTGTGTAGGTATGTATATTTGCGTGTGTGGACGTGTGTATGTACATGTGTATGGGGGGGGGGGGGTTGGGCCATTTCTTTCGTCTGTTTCCTTGCGCTACCTCGCAAACGCGGGAGACAGCGACAAAGTATAAAAAAAAAAAAAAAATATATATATATATATATATATACATATATATATATATATATATATATATATATATATATATATATATATATATATATATATATATATATATTATCCCTGGGGATAGGGGAGAAAGAATACTTCCCACGTATTCCCTGCGTGTCGTAGAAGGCGACTGAAAGGGGAGGGAGCGGGAGGCTGGAAATCCTCCCCTCTCACTTTTTTTTTTGATTTTCCAAAAGAGGGAACAGGGGGGGGGCCCAGGTGGGGATGTTCCCTCAAGGGCCCAGTCCTCTGTTCTCAACGCTACCTCGCTGATGCGGGAAATGGCGAATAGTATGAAAAAAAAAAAAAAAAAAAAATATATATATATATATATATATATATATATATATATATATATATATATATATATATATATATGGTACTCTTGGGTGTGATGGTCCCAAGTATTGGCTACCATACTAAAGGAAGGGTCGTCCCATCGTGGTGCTCAAGGGTCGTCTCATCGTGCTCAAGTGCCGTACCGTCGTGCTCAAGGGATTCAAGCCGGGATCACAAGAATCAAAGTCAACATGAAACATATGGCCTACAGTGAGGTCCTGAAGTAAATCTAGAATGCAAAGAATACTAGCAAAACATGCAGACGACCATGATGGGATCGAAAGGTGAGGAACGTCTGACGGCCAGCACGTGCGGTGGTGGTGTCCACCAGAATGAGGGATGGGGTAAGTGATTTTTCGTTGAAATTGTGAGCCATGTTCAACACCAGCGGTGAACAAGTGAACCGAGACCTCGAGACGCAGGAGGCAGGTTTCATAAAAGCAAGTGACCTGACCGACCCTGCAAGGACATGGTCACACCCATCGTCAACGGTAACCTCCAGAAGACCGATTTCGACGATGAAGGCCTGCACTGTGGCTGAGAGATTGACTTGAGGAGGCAGAAGTGATATTGTGACTGTGATTGTGTCAGCGTCGCGTCGCCTCGCCGCAGTGTATCGAGACAGACTTCCCCAGTACTTTTAAAGGGGAAGTAAATGTTTATAGTTGTGTTAATGGAGTGATAGTTTTCATGCATGGTGTTTTTGACAAGAAAATAGTGAAGTTGGAGAAAAATATAGCTTAGACATTGAAGCTTATTGATACAGTGGTGAAATTGATGAGAACTGCTATTGACGTTTGTGTGAATAAATTGTACATTTCCTTTTCCATAGCCAGAGGTTGAACCATTATGTGACATTCATTTTTTTCATTCATTTCAAGCTAAAAGTTTGTTTTATAAATTGTTTCTTACATTTTTCATATGTATATATATGTATGTGTGTGTGTGTGTGTGTATGTGCGTATGTGTGTGTGTGTGTGTGTGTGTGTGTGTATATGTATATATATATGTATATTATCCCTGGGGATAGGGGTGAAAGAATACTTCCCACGTATTCCTCGCGTGTCGTAGAAAGCGACTAGAGGGGACGGGAGCGGGGGGCCGGAAATCCTCCCCTCCTTGTATTAACTTTCTAAAATGGGAAACAGAAGAAGGAGTCACGCGGGGAGTGATCATCCTCCTCGAAGGCTCAGAGTGGGATGCCTAAATGTGTGTGGATGTAACCAAGATGTGAAAAAAGGAGAGATAGGTAGTATGTTTGAGGAAAGGAACCTGGATGTTTTGGCTCTGAGTGAAACGAAGCTCAAGGGTAAAGGGGAAGAGTGGTTTGGAAATGTCTGGGGAGTGAAGTCAGGGGTTAGTGAGAGGACAAGAGCAAGGGAAGGAGTAGCAATACTCCTGAAACAGGAGTTGTGGGAGTATGTGATAGAATGTAAGAAAGTAAATTCTCGATTAATATGGGTAAAACTGAAAGTTGATGGAGAGAGGTGGGTGATTATTGGTGCATATGCACCTGGGCATGAGAAGAAAGATCATGAGAGGCAAGTGTTTTGGGAGCAGCTAAATGAGTGTGTTAGCGGTTTTGATGCACGAGACCGGGTTATAGTGATGGGTGATTTGAATGCAAAGGTGAGTAATGTGGCAGTTGAGGGAATAATTGGTATGCATGGGGTGTTCAGTGTTGTAAATGGAAATGGTGAAGAGCTTGTAGATTTATGTGCTGAAAAAGGACTGATGATTGGGAATACCTGGTTTAAAAAGCGAGATATACATAAGTATACTTATGTAAGTAGGAGAGATGGCCAGAGAGCGTTATTGGATTACGTATTAATTGACAGGCGCGCGAAAGAGAGACTTTTGGATGTTAATGTGCTGAGAGGTGCAACTGGAGGGATGTCTGATCATTATCTTGTGGAGGCTAAGGTGAAGATTAGTATGGGTTTTCAGAAAAGAGGAGTGAATGTTGGGGTGAAGAAGGTGGTGAGAGTAAGTGAGCTTGGGAAGGAGACCTGTGTGGGGAAGTACCAGGAGAGACTGTGTACAGAATGGAAAAAGGTGAGAACAATGGAAGTAAGGGGAGTGGGGGAGGAATGGGATGTATTTAGGGAATCAGTGATGGATTGCGCAAAAGATGCTTGTGGCATGAGAAGAGTGGGAGGTGGGCTGTTTAGAAAGGGTAGTGAGTGGTGGGATGAAGAAGTAAGAGTATTAGTGAAAGAGAAGAGAGAGGCATTTGGACGATTTTTGCAGGGAAAAAATGCAATTGAGTGGGAGAAGTATAAAAGAAAGAGACAGGAGGTCAAGAGAAAGGTGCAAGAGGTGAAAAAAAGGGCAAATGAGAGTTGGGGTGAGAGACTATCAGTAAATTTTAGGGAGAATAAAAAGATGTTCTGGAAGGAGGTAAATAGGGTGCGTAAGACAAGGGAGCAAATGGGAACTTCAGTGAAGGGCGCAAATGGGGAGGTGATAACAAGTAGCGGTGATGTGAGAAGGAGATGGAATGAGTATTTTGAAGGTTTGTTGAATGTGTCTGATGACAGAGTGGCAGATATAGGGTGTTTTGGTCGAGGTGGTGTGCAAAGTGAGAGGGTTAGGGAAAATGATTTGGTAAACAGAGAAGAGGTAGTAAAAGCTTTGCGGAAGATGAAAGCCGGCAAGGCAGCAGGTTTGGATGGTATTGCAGTGGAATTTATTAAAAAAGGGGGTGACTGTATTGTTGACTGGTTGGTAAGGTTATTTAATGTATGTATGACTCATGGTGAGGTGCCTGAGGATTGGCGGAATGCGTGCATAGTGCCATTGTACAAAGGCAAAGGGGATAAGAGTGAGTGCTCAAATTACAGAGGTATAAGTTTGTTGAGTATTCCTGGTAAATTATATGGGAGGGTATTGATTGAGAGGGTGAAGGCATGTACAGAGCATCAGATTGGGGAAGAGCAGTGTGGTTTCAGAAGTGGTAGAGGATGTGTGGATCAGGTGTTTGCTTTGAAGAATGTATGTGAGAAATACTTAGAAAAGCAAATGGATTTGTATGTAGCATTTATGGATCTGGAGAAGGCATATGATAGAGTTGATAGAGATGCTCTGTGGAAGGTATTAAGAATATATGGTGTGGGAGGCAAGTTGTTAGAAGCAGTGAAAAGTTTTTATCGAGGATGTAAGGCATGTGTACGTGTAGGAAGAGAGGAAAGTGATTGGTTCTCAGTGAATGTAGGTTTGCGGCAGGGGTGTGTGATGTCTCCATGGTTGTTTAATTTGTTTATGGATGGGGTTGTAAGGGAGGTAAATGCAAGAGTCCTGGAAAGAGGGGCAAGTATGAAGTCTGTTGAGGATGAGAGAGCTTGGGAAGTGAGTCAGTTGTTGTTCGCTGATGATACAGCGCTGGTGGCTGATTCATGTGAGAAACTGCAGAAGCTGGTGACTGAGTTTGGTAAAGTGTGTGGAAGAAGAAAGTTGAGAGTAAATGTGAATAAGAGCAAGGTTATTAGGTACAGTAGGGGTGAGGGTCAAGTCAATTGGGAGGTGAGTTTGAATGGAGAAAAACTGGAGGAAGTGAAGTGTTTTAGATATCTGGGAGTGGATCTGTCAGCGGATGGAACCATGGAAGCGGAAGTGGATCATAGGGTGGGGGAGGGGGCGAAAATTTTGGGAGCCTTGAAAAATGTGTGGAAGTCGAGAACATTATCTCGGAAAGCGAAAATGGGTATGTTTGAGGGAATAGTGGTTCCAACAATGTTGTATGGTTGCGAGGCGTGGGCTATGGATAGAGATGTGCGCAGGAGGATGGATGTGCTGGAAATGAGATGTTTGAGGACAATGTGTGGTGTGAGGTGGTTTGATCGAGTAAGTAACGTAAGGGTAAGAGAGATGTGTGGAAATAAAAAGAGCGTGGTTGAGAGAGCAGAAGAGGGTGTTTTGAAATGGTTTGGGCACATGGAGAGAATGAGTGAGGAGAGATTGACCAAGAGGATATATGTGTCGGAGGTGGAGGGAACGAGGAGAAGAGGGAGACCAAATTGGAGGTGGAAAGATGGAGTGAAAAAGATTTTGTGTGATCGGGGCCTGGACATGCAGGAGGGTGAAAGGAGGGCAAGGAATAGAGTGAATTGGAGTCATGTGGTATACAGGGGTTGACGTGCTGTCAGTGGATTGAATCAAGGCATGTGAAGCGTCTGGGGTAAACCATGGAAAGCTGTGTAGGTATGTATATTTGCATGTGTGGACGTGTGTATGTACATGTGTATGGGGGGGGGTTGGTTGGGCCATTTCTTTCGTCTGTTTCCTTGCGCTACCTCGCAAACGCGGGAGACAGCGACAAAGTATAAAAAAAAAAAAAAAAAAAAAAAAAAATATATATATATATATATATATATATATATATCTGTTTCCCATTTTAGAAAGTTAAAGAAATACTAGGAGGGGAGGATTTCTGGCCCCCCGCTCCCGTCCCCTCTAGTCGCTTTCTACGACACGCGAGGAATGCGTTGGAAGTATTCTTTCACCCCTATCCCCAGGGATAATATACATATATATATATATATATATATATATATATATATATATATATATATATATATATATATATATATATATATATATATATATATATATATATACACACACATACACACACACATATTGACATATACACACACACACACACACATACATATGTATACATATGAAAAATGTAAGAAACAATTTAGAAAACTGAAACTTCTAGCTTGAAATGAAAAGAAAAAAAAAATAAATGTCACATAATGGTTCAACCTCTGGCTATGGAAAAAGGAAATGTTTAATTTATCTACACAAAAGTCAATAGTAGTTCTCATCAATTTAACCACTGTATCAATAAGCTTCAATGTCTAAGCTACATTTTTTCCAATTTCACTATTTTCTTGTCAAACACCATGTATGAAAACTATCACTCCAGTAACACAACTATAAACATTTACTTCCCCTTTAAAAAGTTCTGGGGAAGGCTGTCTCGATACACTGCGGGACACTACCACCTGACGAGGTTTGTGTTGCAATGTTTTTTGATTCACAAACGTAGTAGCATCACTGGTGGCTAAGGTAGTTATTTGGCGAAGGGGAGCTCATGAAATATGTCGGACGTGGAAAGATGGAGTGAAAAAGATTTTGTGTGATCGGGGCCTGAACATGCAGGAGGGTGAAAAGAGGGCAAGGAATAGAGTGAATTGGAGCGATGTGGTATACCGGGGTTGACGTGCTGTCAGTGGATTGAATCGGGGCATGTGGGGCGTCTGGGGGGAACCATGGAAGGCTGTGTAGGTATGTATATTTGCGTGTGTGGACGTGTGTATGTACATGTGTATGGGGGTGGGTTCGGCCATTTCTTTCGTCTGTTTCCTTGCGCTACCTCGCAAACGCGGGACACAGCGACAAAGCAAAAAAAAAAAAAAAAAAAAAAAAAATACATATATATATATATATATATATATATATATATATATATATATTCCACTGCAATACCATCCAAACCTGCTGCCTTGCCGGCTTTCATCTTCCGCAAAGCTTTTACTACCTCTTCTCTGTTTACCAAATCATTTTCCCTAACCCTCTCACTTTGCACACCACCTCGACCCAAACACCCTATATCTGCCACTCTGTCATCAGACACATTCAACAAACCTTCAAAATACTCATTCCATCTCCTTCTCACATCACCACTACTTGTTATCACCTCCCCATTTACACCCTTCACTGAAGTTCCCATTTGCTCCCTTGTCTTACGCACCCTATTTACCTCCTTCCAGAACATCTTTTTATTCTCCCTAAAATTTACTGATAGTCTCTCACCCCAACTCTCATTTGCCCTTTTTTTCACCTCTTGCACCTTTCTCTTGACCTCCTGTCTCTTTCTTTTATACTTCTCCCACTCAATTGCATTTTTTCCCTGCAAAAATCGTCCAAATGCCTCTCTCTTCTCTTTCACTAATGCTCTTACTTCTTCATCCCACCACTCACTACCCTTTCTAAACAGCCCACCTCCCACTCTTCTCATGCCACAAGCATCTTTTGCGCAATCCATCACTGATTCCCTAAATACATCCCATTCCTCTCCCACTCCCCTTACTTCCATTGTTCTCACCTTTTTCCATTTTGTACACAGTCTCTCCTGGTACTTCCCCACACAGGTCTCCTTCCCAAGCTCACTTACTCTCACCACCTTCTTCACCCCAACATTCACTCCTCTTTTCTGAAAACCCATACTAATCTTCACCTTAGCCTCCACAAGATAATGATCAGAGATCCCTCCAGTTGCACCTCTCAGCACATTAACATCCAAAAGTCTCTCTTTCGCACGCCTGTCAATTACAGTCACCCCCTTAAAAAAAGGGGGTGACTGTATTGTTGACTGGTTGGTAAGGTTATTTAATGTATGTATGACTCATGGTGAGGTGCCTGAGGATTGGCGGAATGCGTGCATAGTGCCATTGTACAAAGGCAAAGGGGATAAGAGTGAGTGCTCAAATTACAGAGGTATAAGTTTGTTGAGTATTCCTGGTAAATTATATGGGAGGGTATTGATTGAGAGGGTGAAGGCATGTACAGAGCATCAGATTGGGGAAGAGCAGTGCGGTTTCAGAAGTGGTAGAGGATGTGTGGATCAGGTGTTTGCTTTGAAGAATGTATGTGAGAAATACTTAGAAAAGCAAATGGATTTGTATGTAGCATTTATGGATCTGGAGAAGGCATATGATAGAGTTGATAGAGATGCTCTGTGGAAGGTATTAAGAATATATGGTGTGGGAGGCAAGATGTTAGAAGCAGTGAAAAGTTTTTATCGAGGATGTAAGGCATGTGTACGTGTAGGAAGAGAGGAAAGTGATTGGTTCTCAGTGAATGTAGGTTTGCGGCAGGGGTGTGTGATGTCTCCATGGTTGTTTAATTTGTTTATGGATGGGGTTGTTAGGGAGGTAAATGCAAGAGTCCTGGAAAGAGGGGCAAGTATGAAGACTGTTGGGGTTGAGAGAGCTTGGGAAGTGAGTCAGTTGTTGTTCGCTGATGATACAGCGCTGGTGGCTGATTCATCTGAGAAACTGCAGAAGCTGGTGACTGAGTTTGGTAAAGTGTGTGGAAGAAGAAAGTTAAGAGTAAATGTGAATAAGAGCAAGGTTATTAGGTACAGTAGGGTTGAGGGTCAAGTCAATTGGGAGGTGAGTTTGAATGGAGAAAAACTGGAGGAAGTGAAGTGTTTTAGATATCTGGGAGTGGATCTGTCAGCGGATGGAACCATGGAAGCGGAAGTGGATCATAGGGTGGGGGAGGGGGCGAAAATTTTGGGAGCCTTGAAAAATGTGTGGAAGTCGAGAACATTATCTCGGAAAGCAAAAATGGGTATGTTTGAAGGAATAGTGGTTCCAACAATGTTGTATGGTTGCGAGGCGTGGGCTATGGATAGAGTTGTGCGCAGGAGGATGGATGTGCTGGAAATGAGATGTTTGAGGACAATGTGTGGTGTGAGGTGGTTTGATCGAGTAAGTAACGTAAGGGTATGAGAGATGTGTGGAAATAAAAAGAGCGTGGTTGAGAGAGCAGAAGAGGGTGTTTTGAAATGGTTTGGGCACATGGAGAGAATGAGTGAGGAAAGATTGACCAAGAGGATATATGTGTCGGAGGTGGAGGGAACGAGGAGAAGAGGGAGACCAAATTGGAGGTGGAAAGATGGAGTGAAAAAGATTTTGTGTGATCGGGGCCTGAACATGCAGGAGGGTGAAAGGAGGGCAAGGAATAGAGTGAATTGGAGCGATGTGGTATACAGGGGTTGACGTGCTGTCAGTGGAGTGAATCAAGGCATGTGAAGCGTCTGGGGTAAACCATGGAAAGCTGTGTAGGTATGTATATTTGCGTGTGTGGACGTGTGTATGTACATGTGTATGGGGGGGGGGCCATTTCTTTCGTCTGTTTCCTTGCGCTACCTCGCAAACGCGGGAGACAGCGACAAAGTATAAAAAAAAAAAAAAAAAAAATATATATATATATATATATATATATATATATATATATATATATATATATATATATATATATATATATATATATATATATATATATATATATATATATATATATAAGAGTGATTGCTCAAATTACAGAGGTATAAGTTTGTTGAGTTTTCCTGGTAAATTATATGGGAGGGTATTGATTGAGAGGGTGAAGGCATGTACAGAGCATCAGATTGGGGAAGAGCAGTGTGGTTTCAGAAGTGGTAGAGGATGTGTGGATCAGGTGTTTGCTTTGAAGAATGTATGTTAGAAATACTTAGAAAAACAAATGGATTTGTCTGTAGCATTTATGGATCTGGAGAAGGCATATGATAGAGTTGATAGATATGCTCTGTAAAGGTATTAAGAATATATGGTGTGGGAGGCAAGTTGTTAGAAGCAGTGAAAAGTTTTTATCGAGGATGTAAGGCATGTGTACGTGTAGGAAGAGAGGAAAGTGATTGGTTCTCAGTGAATGTAGGTTTGCGGCAGGGGTGTGTGATGTCTCCATGGCAGTTTAATTTGTTTATGGATGTGGTTGTTAGGGAGGTGAATGCAAGAGTTTTGGAAAGAGGGTCAAGTATGAAGTCTGTTGGGGATGAGAGAGCTTGGGAAGTGAGTCAGTCGTTGTTCGCTGATGATACATCCCTGGTAGTTGATTCATGTGAGAAACTGCAGAAGCTGGTGACTGAGTTTGGTAAAGTGTGTGAAAGAAGAAAGTTAAGAGTAAATGTGAATAAGAGCAAGGTTATTAGGTACAGTAGGGTTGAGGGTCAAGTCAACTGGGAGGTAAGTTTGAATGGAGAAAAACTGGAGGAAATAGTGTTTTAGATATCCGGGAGCGGATCTGGCAGCGAATGGAACCATTGAAGCGGAAGTGGATCATAGGGTGGGGGAGGGGGCGAAAATCCTGGACGCCTTGAAGAATGTGTGTAAGTCGAGAACATTATCTCGGAAAGGAAAAATGGGTATGTTTGAAGGAATAGTGGTTCCAACAATGTTGTATGGTTGCGAGGCGTGTGCTATGGATAGAGTTGTGCGCAGGAGGATGGATGTGCTGGAAATGAGATGTTTGAGGACAATATGTGGTGTGAGGTGGTTTGATCGAGTAAGTAACGTAAGGGTAAGAGAGATGTGTGGAAATAAAAAGAGCGTGGTTGAGAGAGCAGAAGAGGGTGTTTTGAAATGGTTTGGGCACATGGAGAGAATGAGTGGGGAAAGATTGACCAAGAGGATATATATGTTGTAGGTGGAGGGAACGAGGAGAAGAGGGAGACCAAATTGGAGGTGGAAAGATGGAGTGAAAAAGATTTTGTGTGATCGGGGCCTGAACATGCAGGAGGGTGAAAGGAGGGCAAGGAATAGAGTGAATTGGAGCGAAGTGGTATACCGGGGTTGACGTGCTGTCAGTGGATTGAATCAAGGCATGTGAAGCGTCTGGGGTAAACCATGGAAAGCTGTGTAGTTATGTATATTTGCGTGTGTGGACGTATGTATATACATGTGTATGGTGGTGGGTTGGGCCATTTCTTTCGTCTGTTTCCTTGCGCTACCTCGCAAACGCAGGAGACAGCGACAAAGCAAAAAAAAAAAAATATATATATATATATATATATATATATATATATATATATATATATATAGATAGATAGATAGATAGATAGATATATATATGTTTATTTATTTTGCTTTGTCTCTGTCTCCCGCGTTTGCGAGGTTGCGCTAGGAAAAGACAACAAAGACCCCAATCGTTCACACTCAGTCTCTAGCTATCATGCAATAATGCCCGAAACCACAGCTCCCTCTCCACATCCAGGCCCCACACAACTTTCCGTGGTTTACCCCAGACGCTTCACATGCCCTGATTCAATCCACTGACAGCAGGTCAACCCCGGTATACCACATCGATCGAATTCACTCTATTCCTTGCCCGCCTTTCACCCTCCTGCATGTTCAGGGCCCGATATCTCAAAATCTTTTTCACTTCATCTTTCCACCTCCAATTTGGTCTCCCACTTCTCCTCCTTCCCTCCACCTCAGACACATATATCCTCTTGGTCAATCTTTCCTCACTTATTCTCTCCATGTGCCAAAACCATTTCAAAACACCCTTTTCTGCTCTCTCAACCACGTTTTTTTTTTATTTCCACATATCTCTCTTACCCTTACTTTACTTACTCGATCAAACCACCTCACACCACATATTGTCCTCAAGAGTCTCATTTCCAGGACATTCACCCTCCTGCGCACAACTCTATCCATAGCCCACGCCTCGCATCCATACAACATTGTTGGAAGCACTATTCCTTCAAATATAGCCATTTTCTTTCCGAGATAATGTTCACGACTTCCACACAGTCTTCAAGGCTCCCAGGATTTTCGCCCCCTCCCCCACCCTATGATTCACTTCCGCTTCCATGGTTCCATCCTCTGCCAGATCCACTCCCAGATATCTAAAACACTTTACTTCCTCCAGTTTTTCTCCATTCAAACTTACCTCTCAATTGACTTGACCATCATCCCTACCGTACCTCATAACATATATATATATATATATATATATATATATATATATATATATATATATATATATATATATATATATACTATTGACGTTTGTGTAAATAAATTATACATTTTGGTTTTCCTTAGACAGAGGTTGAACCATTATGTGACATTCATTTTTTCATTTCATTTCAAGCTAGAAGTTTCAGTTTTCTAAATTATTTCTTACATTTTTCATATGTGTATATATGTATATGTGTATATGTGTGTGTATGTGCGTATGTATGTGTATGTGTATATATATGTATATGTATGTATATTATCCCTGGGGATAGGGGTGAAAGAATACTTCCCACGCATTCCTCGCGTGTCGTAGAAGGCGAATAAAGGGGACGGGAGCTGGGGGCCAGAAATCCTCCCCTCCTTGTATTTTTTTAACTTTCTAAAATGGGAAAGAGAAGAAGGAGTCACGCGGGGAGTGCTCATCCACCTCGAAGGCTCAGGCTGGGGTGTCTAAATGTGTGTTGATGTAACCAAGATGTCAAAAAAGGAGAGATAGGTAGTATGTTTGAGGAAAGGAACCTGGATTTTTTGGCTCTGAGTGAAACGAAGCTCAAGGGTAAAGGGGAAGATTGGTTTGGGAATGTCTTGGGAGTAAAGTCAGGTGTTAGTGAGAGGACAAGAGCAAGGGAAGGAGTACCAGTACTCCTGAAACAGGAGTTGTGGGAGAATGTGATAGAATGTAAGAAAGTAAATTCTCGATTGATTTGGGTAAAACTGAAAGTTGATGGAGAGAGATGGGTGATTGTTGGTGAATATGCACCTGGGCATGAGAAGAAAGATCATGAGAGGCAAGTGTTTTGGGAGCAGCTGAATGAGTGTGTTAGTGGTTTTGATGCACGAGACCGGGTTATAGTGATGGGTGATTTGAATGCAAAGATGAGTAATGTGGCATTTGAGGGAATAATTGGTGTACATGGGGTGTTCAGTGTTGTAATTGGAAATGGTGAAGAGCTTGTAGATTTATGTGCTGAAAATGGACTGGTGATTGGGAATACCTGGTTTAAAAAGCGAGATATACATAAGTATACGTATGTAAGTAGGAGAGATGGCCAGAGAGCGTTATTGGATTACGTGTTAATTGACAGGGGAGCGAAAGAGAGACTTTTGGATGTTAATGTGCGGAGAGGTGCATCTGGAGGGATGTCTGATCATTATCTTGTGGAGGCTAAGGTGAAGATTTGTATGGGTTTTCAGAAAAGAAGAGTGAATGTTGGGGTGAAGAGGGTGGTGAGAGTAAGTGAGCTTGGGAAGGAGACTTGTGTGAGGAAGTACCAGGAGAGACTGAGTACAGAATGGAAAAAGGTGAGAACAATGGAAGTAAGGGGAGTGGGGGAGGAATGGGATGTATTTAGGGAATCAGTGATGGATTGCGCAAAAGATGCTTGTGGCATGAGAAGAGTGGTAGGTGGTTTGATTAGAAAGGGTAGTGAGTGGTGGGATGAAGAAGTAAGATTATTAGTGAAAGAGAAGAGAGAGGCATTTGGACGATTTTTGCAGGGAAAAAATACAATTGAGTTTGACATGTATAAAAGAAAGAGACAGGAGGTCAAGAGAAGGGTGCAAGAGGTGAAAAAGAGGACAAATGAGAGTTGGGGTGAGAGAGTATCATTAAATTTCAGGGAGAAAAAAAAAATGTTTTGGAAGGAGGTAAATAAAGTGCGTAAGACAAGGGAGCAAATGGGAACTTCAGTGAAGGGCGCAAATTGGGAGGTGATAACAAGTAGTGGTGATGTGAGAAGGAGATGGAGTGAGTATTTTGAAGGTTTGTTGAATGTGTTTGATGATAGAGTGGCAGATATAGGGTGTTTTGGTCGAGGTGGTGTGCAAAGTGAGAGGGTTAGGGAAAATGATTTGGTAAACAGAGAAGAGGTAGTAAAAGCTTTGCGGAAGATGAAAGCCGGCAAGGCAGCTGGTTTGGATGGTATTGCAGTGGAATTTATTAAAAAAGGGGGTGACTGTATTATTGACTGGTTGGTAAGGTTATTTAATGTATGTATGACTCATGGTGAGGTGCCTGAGGATTGGCGGACTGCGTGCATAGTGCTATTGTACAAAGGCAAAGGGGATAAGAGTGGGTGCTCAAATTACAGAGGTATAAGTTTGTTGAGAATTCCTGGTAAATTATATGGGAGGGTATTGATTGAGAGGGTGAAGGCATGTACAGAGCATCAGATTGGGGAAGAGCAGTGTGGTTTCAGAAGTGGTAGAGGATGTGTGGATCAGGTGTTTGCTTTGAAGAATGTATGTGAGAAATACTTAGAAAAGCAAATGGATTTGTATGTAGCATTTATGGATCTGGAGAAGGCATATGATAGAGTTGATAGAGATGCTCTGTGGAAGGTATTAAGAATATATGGTGTGGGAGGCAAGTTGTTAGAAGCAGTGAAAAGTTTTTATCGAGGATGTAAGGCATGTGTACGTGTAGGAAGAGAGGAAAGTGATTGGTTCTCAGTGAATGTAGGTTTGCGGCAGGGGTGTGTGATGTCTCCATGGCTGTTTAATTTGTTTATGGATGGGGTTGTTAGGGAGGTGAATGCAAGAGTTTTGGAAAGAGGGGCAAGTATGAAGTCTGTTGGGGATGAGAGAGCTTGGGAAGTGAGTCAGTTGTTGTTCGCTGATGATACAGCGCTGGTGGCTGATTCATGTGAGAAACTGCAGAAGCTGGTGACTGAGTTTGGTAAAGTGTGTGAAAGAAGAAAGTTAAGAGTAAATGTGAATAAGAGCAAGGTTATTAGGTACAGTAGGGTTGAGGGTCAAGTCAATTGGGAGGTAAGTTTGAATGGAGAAAAACTGGAGGAAGTAGTGTTTTAGATATCTGGGAGTGGATCTGGCAGCGAATGGAACCATTGAAGCGGAAGTGGATCATAGGGTGGGGGAGGGGGCGAAAATCCTGGGAGCCTTGAAGAATGTGTGGAAGTCGAGAACATTATCTCGGAAAGCAAAAATGGGTATGTTTGAAGGAATAGTGGTTCCAACAATGTTGTATGGTTGCGAGGCGTGGGCTATGGATAGAGTTGTGCGCAGGAGGATGGATGTGCTAGAAATGAGATATTTGAGGACAATATGTGGTGTAAGGTGGTTTGATCGAGTAAGTAATCTAAGGGTAAGAGAGATGTTTGGAAATAAAAAGAGCGTGGTTGAGAGAGCAGAAGAGGGTGTTTTGAAATGGTTTGGGCACATGGAGAGAATGAGTGGGGAAAGATTGACCAAGAGGATATATGTGTCGGAGGTGGAGGGAACGAGGAGAAGTGGGAGACTAAATTGGAGGTGGAAAGATGGAGTGAAAAAGATTTTGAGTGATCGGGGCCTGAACATGCGGGAGGGTGAAAGGAGGGCAAGGATTAGAGTGAATTGGATCGATGTGGTATAGCGAGGTTGACGTGCTGTCAGTGGATTGAATCAGTGCATGTGAAGCGTCTGGGGTAAACCATGGAAAGCTGTGTAGGTATGTATATTTGCGTGTGTGGACGTGTGTATATACATGTGTATGGGGGTGGGTTGGGCCATTTTCTTTTGTGTTTTTCCTTGCGCTACCTCGCAAATGCGGGAGACAGCGACAAAGCAAAAAAAAAGAAAAAGAAAAATATATATATATATATATATATATATATATATATATATATATATATATATATATATATATATATATATATATATATATATATATATATATATATATATATATATTCATATATGAATAGAGAGAGAGAGAGAGAGAGAGAGAGAGAGAGAGAGAGAGAGACTACTGCTGCTAGGGTTCAAGTCACGTTTATCA
This sequence comes from Panulirus ornatus, assembly GCF_036320965.1. Lineage (NCBI taxonomy): Eukaryota > Metazoa > Arthropoda > Malacostraca > Decapoda > Palinuridae > Panulirus > Panulirus ornatus. The sequence continues at coordinate 14,521,946 of NC_092241.1, forward strand.
ACCTACTTAGCCTTGTAATTATGGTAATGCGGTTCATGCATGTTAATGAGCAGGGAATAATCCGCCATTCCCTCTTCCCTCTTTCTCCTACCCACGCTTACCATTATCACAATACAGTGATGTGGCCTACGAACCCCATTAGCCACAGACTATAACTATCATAAAATGAAAAAAAAATTCCTCGCTTCTCCCTCAGTCACTGAAGATGGGGCACCACGGGTATAAGACTCCCTTTTCGTACTGTACAAATAGCTCATTGCAGATGGATGGTTATACTGGTGCTGCCGTAAAATATTTCCATAAGGGCTACATCTGTCACTAACCATACGCTCCAACTATCATCAGATGACATATAATGAGTGTCTCGTCCTTTCCTCAGCTACGTATATTACAAGGTTTCCTCTTCCATAACATAATATGGGCCCGGCACTTGCCTGAGCCACATATATCATAACCACTGTGATATATTGCATCTATATTTTCCTCTCCTCCATCAGTCACTCAGTAACACATTCTATTATCATTACCAAGCGTCATTACATAAGAGTTCCGTCTTCCCTTCACAGAACCCCTTTCATTATCTTTAAAATGTATCTTATTATGGGCCTGATCCTCCCTCTACCGCTTTCTCCATCGGCCACACTTTCCATTACGTCCTAGAAATGCCGCAACATGTGCTTCATGATCTTTCCTATTACCACACATTCTGCCACTACCGTCTTATGTTACATCATGGGTTCACTCTTCCCTCCCTAAACCACACATTCCAGTACCGTCATCAAATTCCACCACCATCTAGCGAGGCACTCACATCTAGCCAACAGCTGCATGAGGGAAATATTCTCCTGGATATGTTTAGTGTTAAGTCGCATGAGGCCAACCCTCCCATCCCTTCAGTCATCTCATAAGTAACTACTTCCGCGCATTAACAGGACTAATTCATAATCAAACCATAGCTACAATACGCTCCTGCCTAGTAGTCAAATCCACCAAGGAGGTCATTGACGCACCTCAGCGGACATATGTCCCTGAATGTGGAGAACCTGATAACTAATTTTCCCGTGAATAAACCAACAAGATCAGTCTTCAGAATATGCACAACATACCATCTCAGTTGCCATTAAAAATCTCTTCCGGAAGTATATCTTCTCAGATCCTGTACTGCTAAGTTCCCTTCCGAGTCCATACGTTCATCTTTACTTACAAATAGT
>NC_092241.1:14523256-14558256 GCF_036320965.1 Panulirus ornatus
AGAAGAGAGAGGTATTTGGATGATTTTTGCAAGAAAATGATACAAATGAGTGGGAGATGTATAAAAGAAAAAGGTAGGAGGTCATGAGAAAGGTGCAAGAGGTGAAAAAGAGGGCAAATGACAGCTGGGGTGAGAGAGTGTCATTAAATTTTAGGGAGAATAAAAAGATGTTTTTGAAGGAGGAGAATAAAGTGCGTAAGACTAGGGAACAAATGGGAACTTCAATGAAGGAGGCAAATAGGGAGGTGATAAAAAGTTGTGGTGATGTGAGAAGGAGATGGAGTGAGTATTTTGAAGGTTTGTTGAATGTGTTTGATGATAGAGTGGTAGATATAGGGTGTTTTGGTCGAGGTGGTGTGCAAAGTGAGAGGGTTAGGGAAAATGATTTGGTAAACTGAGAAGAGGTAGTAAAAGCTTTGCGGAAGATGAAAGCCGGCAAGGCAACGGGTTTGGATGGTATCACAGAGGAATATATATTACAAAAGGGGGTGACTCTATTGTTGACTGATTGGTAAGGTTATTTAATGTATTTATGATTCATGGTGAGGTACCTGGGGATTGCCGGAATGCTTGAATGGTGCCATTGAACAAAGGCAAAGGGGATAAGAGTGAATGCTCAAATTACAAAGGTATACGTTTGTTGAGTATTCCTAGTAAATTATATTGGAGGCTATTGATTGAGAGGGTGAAGGCATGTACAAAGCATCAGATTGGGGAAGAGCAGTGTGGTTTCAGAAGTGGTGGAAGATGTGTGGATCAGGTGTTTGCTCTGAAGAATGTATGTGAGAAATACTTAGAAAAGCAAATGGATTTGTATGTAGCATTTATGGATCAGGAGAAAGCATATGATAGAGTTGATAGAGATGCTCTGTGGAAGGTGTTAAGAATACATGGTGTGGGAGGCAAGTTCTTAGAAGCAGTGAAAATTTTTATGGAGAATGTAAGCATGTGTACGTGAAGGAAGAAAGGAAAGTGATTGGTTCTCAGTAAATGTAGGTTTGCGGCAGGGGTGTGTGATGTCTCCATGGTTGTTTAATTTGCTCATGGATGTGGTCGTTAGGGAGGTGAATGGAAGAGTTTTGCAAAAAGGGGCAAGCATGCAGTTTGTTTTGGATGAGAGAGGTTGGGAAGTGAGTCAGTTGTTGTTCGCTGATGATACAATGCTGGTGGTATACTCATGTGATAAACTGCAGAAGCTGGTGACTAAGTTTGGGAAAGTGTGTGAAAGAAGAAGGTCGAGAGTAAATGTGGATAAGGGTGAAGTTATTGGATAAATAGGGTTTACGGTCAAATCAGTTGGGATGTAAGTTTGAATGGAGAAAAACTGGAGGAATTGAGTTGTTTTAGATATCTGGGAGTGGATTTTCCAGCATATGGAACCATGGAAGCGGAAGTGAATCATAAGGTGGGGGAGGGGGCGAGAATTCTGGGAGCCTTGAAGAATGTTTGGAAGTCGACAACATTATCTCGGAAAGCAAAAAATGGATATGTTTGAAGGAAATATGTGGTTCCAACAATGTTGTATGGTTGCTTGGCGATGGGCTCTAGGTAGAGTTGTGCGGAGGAGGGTGGATGTGCTGGAAATGAGATGTTTGAGGAGAGTATGTGGTGTGAGGTGGTTTGATCGAGTAAGTAATAATAAGGTAGGAGAGATGTGTGGTAATAAAAACAGTGTGGTTGAGAGAGCAGAATAGGGTGGTTTGAAATAGTTTTGTCACATGGAGAGAATGAGTGAGGAAAGATTGACCAAGAGGATATATGTGTCAGAGGTGGAGGGAACGAGGAGAAGTGGGAGACCAAATTGGAGGTGGAAAGATGAAAAGAAAAAAGGTTTTTAGTGATCGGGGCCTGAACATGCAGGAGGGCATATATTGTCCTCAAACATCTCATTTCAAGCACATCCAACCTACTGCGCACAACTCTACCCATAGCCCACGCCTCGCAACCATACAATATTGTTGGAACCACTATTCCTTCAAACATACACATTTTTCCTTTCCGATATAATGATCTCGACTTCCACATATTCTTCAAGGACCCCAGAATTCTCGCCTCCCCCCCCCCACCCTATGATTCACTTCCGCTTCCATGGTTCCATCTCCTGCCAAATCCACTCCCATATATCTAAAACCCTTCACTTCCTTCTGTTTTTATCCATTCAAACTTACCTCCCAGTTTACCTGATCCTCAACACGAATGTACCTAATAACCTTACTCTTATTCACATTTACTCTTAACTTTCTTCTTTCATACACTTTACCAAACTCAGTCACTAGCTTCTGCAGTTACTCATATGAATCAGCCACCAGCGTTGTATCATCAGCGAACAAACACTGACTCACTTCCCAAGCTATCTCATCCACAACAGACTGCATACTTGCCCCTCTTTCCAAAACTCTTGCATTCCCCTCCCTAACAACCCCATCCATAAAAGAATTAAACAACCATGGAGACATCACACACCCCTGCCGCAAACCTACGTTCACTGAGAACCAATCACTTTCTCCTCTTCCTACGCGTACACATGCCTTACATCCTTGATAAAATCTTTTCACTGTTTTTAACAACTTGCCTACCAAACCATATATTCTTAATACCTTCCACAGAGCATCTCTATCAACTCTATCATATGCCTTCTCCAGATCCATAAAAGCTACATACAAATCCATTTGCTTTTCTAAATATTTCTCACATACATTCTTCAAAGCAAACACCTGATCCACACATCCTCTACCACTTTTCAAACCGCACTGCTCTTCCCCAATCTGATGCTCTGTACATGCATTCACCCTCTCATTCAATAACCTCCAATATAATTTACCAGGAATACTCAACAAACTTATACTTCTATAATTTGAGCACTCTCTCTTATCCCCTTTACCTTTGTACAATGGCACTATGCAAGCATTCCGCCAATCCTCAGGCACCTCACCGTGAATCATACATACATTAAATAAGCTTACCAACCAGTCAATAATAGTCACCTTTTTTTAATAATTTCCATTGGAATACCATCCAAACCCACTGCCTTGCCGGTTTTCATCTTCCGCAAAGCTTCACTACCTCTTCTCTGTTTACCAAACCATTTTCCGTAACCCTCTCACTTTGCACACCACCTCTACCAAAACGCCCTATATCTGCCACTCTATCATCAAAAACATTAAACAAACCTTCAAAATACTCATTCCATCTCCTTCTCATAACACCACTACTTGTTATTACCTCCGCATTAGCCCCCTTCACTGAAGTTCCCTTTTGTTTCCTTGTCTTACGCACTTTATTTACCTCCTTCCAAAACATCTTTTCATTCTCCCTTAAATTTGATGATCCTCTCTCACTCCAACTCCCATTTGACCTCTTTTTCACCTCCTACACCTTTCTCTTGACCTTCTACCTCTTTCTTTTATACATCTCCCACTCATTTGCATTGTTTCCCTGCAAAAAATCATCCAAATGCCTCTCTCTTCTCCTACACTAACAATCTTACTTCTTCATCCCACCACTCACTACCCTTTCTAATCTGCCCACGTCCCACGCTTCTCATGCCAAAAGTATCTTTTGCGCAAGCCATCACTGATTCCCCTAAATACATACCATTCCTCCCTCACTCCCCTTAAGTCCTTTGTTCTCACCTTTTTCCATTCTGCATTCAGTCTCTCCTGGTACTTCCTCACACAAGTCTCCTTCCCAAGCTCATTTACTCTCACCACTCTCTTCACCCCAACATCTTCTCTTCTTTTCTGAAAACCTCTACAAATCTTCACCTTCGCCTACACAAGATAATGATCAGACATCTCTCCAGTTGCACCTCTCAGCACATTAACATCCAAAAGTCTCTCTTTCGCGCGCCTATCAATTAACACGTAATCCAATAACGCTCTCTGGCCATCTCTCCTACTTACATACGTATACATATGTAAATCTCTCTTTTTAAACCAGGTATTCCCAGTCACCAGTCCTTTTTCAGCACATAAATCTACAAGCTCTTCACCATTTTCATTTACAACACTGAACACCCCATGTATACTAATTATTCCCTCAACTGACACATTACTCACCTTTGCATTCAAATCACCCATCACTATAACCCGGTCTCGTGGATTAAAACCACTAACACACTCATTTAGTTGCTGCGAAAACACCTCCCTCTCATGATATTTCTTCTCATGCCCGGGTGCATATGCACCAATAATCACCCATCTCTATCCATCAATTTTCAGTATTACCCATATCAATCCAGAGTTTCTTAAACTCTATCACATACTCCCACCACTCCTGTTTCAGGAGAAGTCCTCCTCCTTCACTTGCTCTTGAACTCTCACTAACCCCTAACTTTTCCCCCAATACATTCACAAACCATACTTCCCCTTTACCCTTGAGCTTCCTTTCACTTCAGAGGCAGAACATCCAGGTTCCTTTCCTCAAACATACTAACTATATCTCCTTTTTTCTCATCTTCGTTACACCCACACAAATTTAGACACCCCAATCTGAGCCTTCGAGGAGGACGAGCACTTCCCTCGTGACCCCTTCTTCTGTTTCCCCTTTTAGAAAGTTAAGATACAATTAGTGGATTGTTTCTAGCTCGCCGCTAACATCCCCTTTAGTCGCCCTCTACGACACGTGAGGAATGCGTGGAAAGTAGTCTTTCTCCCCTATCCCTAGATGTATACAAATATATATATATATATATATATATATATATATATATATATATATATATATATATATATATATATATATATATATATATATATATATATATATATATATATATATGTATTGGAAAGGATCACAATTTTGAGCGCGATCAAGATATTCCTATGAGTCCACGGGGAAAATGAAACACGAAAAGTTCCCAAGTGCACTTTCGTGTAATAATCACATCATCTGGGGAGACACAAGAGAGAAATATAAGAATCAGTTGATATACATCGAAGAGACGAAGCTAGGACGCCATTTGGTAAACATGTGTTTGTCCAAATCATACAACGAGCGTTCATAAACTTATCATTTTACAAATCTTATCAACAATAAAGTTATCTAATTTGTACAGACCATCACTAATATTGAGATTATAATTCTTTGTGTATTTAATAATAGAAGATTCAATGATATTTCTCTTGGTAATAGAGTTAGAGTTAACAACTGAGATGGCGTTACTCCAGTCAATACAATGATCATACTTTTTAACATTATTAAACAAGGTATTTGAGTCTTGTCCCGTTCTTATACTATATTTATGTTTGTTAAGTCTAACAGAAAGATCCTTACCAGTCTGACCAACATAAAATTTATCAGTTTCCACAAGTAACTTTACAGATACAACCAAGAGAATTTTCTGGTGAATCAATGCTTAAGATATTCTTTATAGTATTATTTTTGCTAAAGGCAACATTTAAATTAAAGGATTTCAGCACCATGGGAAGCAAAGTGAAATAATTATTAAAAGTGAGAACTAAAAGATTCTTGGTGTCAATGGGAGGTTTGGGCTCAACTCTATAAAATGATTTCTTTGCTAACGTAAGGGATTTATCAATGAAAGATCTAGGGTACTTTAACTTAGATCCAATAGAATATATCTTCTCAAAATCATCATCAATAAACTCTGGACTGCAAATACGTAATGCTCTTAGGAACATAGATTGAAATGATGATAATTTAACTCTGTCATGTTGAGATGAGTAATAATGGATATATGAGCATACATTGACGGGTTTTCTGTATCCACTAAACTTAAACTTGTTTCCTTGTCTGTGGATCATGCAATCTAAAAGTGGTAACATACCGTTATTTTCATTTTCTACTGTATATTTGATGGAAGGTACTAAATTGTTAGGTAAGCGGAGAAATATTTGTAAATTTTCATTTGTTGGCCAAACACAAAGAACATCATCTACATACCTAAACAAAATTGCATTAGAAGGTAAGATATCCTTTAGTAATTTTGTTTCAAAAAATTCCATATAAAGATTACTTAGTACAGGTGAAAGAGAGTTACCCATTGCCATACCAAATTTTTGAGCATAATAATCTCCATTAAAATGAAATACACAGTCTTTTATACACAATTTTATCAGTTCCATGAAATTAGACTTTGAAACAGGTAAATGAATATCATCCAAGAGATCAAATAAATATTCTAGAATATCCATCAATACTCATGTCAACATGACAGAGTTAAATTATCATCAATTCAATCTATGTTCCTAAGGGCATTACGTATTTGCAGTCCAGAGTTTATTGATGATGAGTTTGAGAAGATATATTCTATTGGATCTAAGTTAAAGTACCCTAGATCTTTCATTGATAAATCCCTTAAGTTAGCAAAGAAATCTTTTTATAGAGTTGAGCCCAAACCTCCCACTGACCCCAAGAATCTTTTAGTTCTCCCTTTTGATAATAATTTCACTTTGCTTCCCATGGTGCTTAAATCCTTTAATGTAAATGTTGCCTTTAGCAACAATAATACTATAAAGAATATCTTAATCAGGAATTCACCAGAAAATTCTCTTGGTTGCATCTATAGAGTTCCTTGTGGAAACTGTGATAAATTTCATGTTGGTCAGACTGGTAAGGATCTTTCTGTTAGACTTAAGCAACATGAATATAGTATAAGAACGGAACAAGAATCAAATGCCTTGTTTAATTATATTAAAAACTATGATCATTGTATTGACTGGAGTAACGCCATCTCAGTTAACTCTAACTCTATTACCAAGAGAAATATCATTGAATCTTCTATTATCAAACACACAAAGAATTATAATCTTAATATTAGTGATGGTCTGTACAAATTAGATAACTTTATTGTTGATAAGATTTGTAAAATGATAAGTTTATGAGCACTCGTTGTATGTTTTGGACAATCACATGTTTACCAAATGGCGTCCTAGCTTCGTCTCTTCGATGTATATCAGCTGACCTTTATATTTCTTTCTTGTGTCTCCCTGATGATGTGATTATTTCACGAAAGTGCACTTGGGAACTTTTCGTGTTTCATTTTCCCCGTGGACTCATAGGAATATCTTGATCACGCGCAAAATTGTGATCCTTTCCAACATGGATTCCACACGGCTCTTCTATTACTTCTCTATAAGCTGTCCTGGACTTTCTCCTTTCGTTACTGCTTTCTCCAAATCACTAATCAAGGCTCACCAACTGAAGTTACGATTTGAATTCCTTAGGAAATGCCTTGATGAACAAGTGATGCCAAGATCTGTCTTACCTCAACGTTTGTTGCAGCTGTCTGGTCGTCCATTTGACCAATTTCAAAATATTATTCTAAAGAAAAATATTGAATTAAAGAAACTTGAAATGGATAAGGCTTTTCGCATTTCAAGAGAGAAGAAACGTGCCTTTCAAATGACAATACCGACACATTAGAAGAACCGGATGTTGGACTATTGCTATAATGAATTAAGGAAAGAACGCAATAGGCTACAAGTGTCACTAAATCGTAAGTTGGATCATCTCATTGAAAACAGCTACTGGACCAAGAACACAAACCCATCTTTTGTGGTAAACCTGTCTGATAAACAACTAGATAAAGATTCCTTGTGTGCATTAGGCTATGGTTTAAGTTTTGTGTGCTCTAACAGAGAAGCCAGCTGTGTTGATGTCACAAAGTCTTTTTGTAATTTAGAAAAATACAGTAATTTAAGTAATGATGATATTAAAATTTGCAAGGGTTTAGCGTATGCCAGTTTGTCAAAACCAGTGGAAGCTAATTGCCCTAAAAGATTCATAAGAGCTATTAACACCTTAAAAAAAGACAAGGATATACATATTACTAAAGCAGATAAGGCGAACACTGTTGTGATTTTAGACGAAAGTAACTATTTATCTAAAAATGAATGATCTCTAAATGATAACGCAACATATTCTAAACTTATTAAAAATCCCTTCGAAGCAGTTAATTCTCACTTCAATAAAGAAATGAAGTTGTTGTTGAAAGGTAACATTTCTCTTATCAAAAATTTGTCATCTTTGTCCCCTTCATTGCCATATATGTATGGACTTATGAAAACACACAAACAAAATTTCCAGCAAGACCTATAACGAGTTCAGTAGGCTCCATCACATATAAATTATCAAAATGGTTATCTTCATTATTAAGCCCTTTAGTGGGTAAGATATCAAATTCTAATATCATGAACAATGTAGATTTAGTCAACAAGCTAAACAATATCAATATTAATTTTGATTTCAAACTAGTTAGCTTTGATGTTTCCTCACTTTTCACTAAAGTTCCAGTTGATGACCTTTTAGAATATTTATTTGATGTCTTGAATGATATTCATTTACCTGTTTCAAAGTCTAATTTCATTGAACTGATAAAATTGTGCATAAAAGATTGTGTATTTCAATTTAATGAAGATTATAATGTTCAAAAATTTGGTATGGCAATGGGTAACCCTCTTTCACCTGTACTAAGTAATCTTTATATGGAATTTTTTGAAACAAAATTACTAAAGGATATCTTACCTTCTAATGCAATTTTGTTTAGGTATGTAGATGATGTTCTTTGTGTTTGGCCAACAAATGAAAATTTACAAATATTTCTCCTCTTACTTAACAATTTAGTACCTTCCATCACATTTACTGTAGAAAATGAAAATAATGGTACGTTACCATTTTTAGATTGCATGATCCATAGACAGGGAAACAAGTTTAAGTTTAGCATATACAGAAAACCCACCAATGTATGCTCATATATCCATTATTACTCATCTCAACATGACAGAGTTGAATTACCGTAATTTCAATCTATGTTCCTCAGGGCATTATGTATTTGCAGTCCAGAGTTTATTGATGATGCGTTTGAGAAGATATATTCTATTGGATCTAAGTTAAAGTACCCTAGATCTTTCATTGATAAATCCCTTAAGATAGCAAAGAAATCATTTTATAGAGTTGAGCCCAAACCTCCCATTGACACCAAGAATCTTTTAGTTCTCCCTTTTAATAATAATTTCACTTTGCTTCCCATGGTGCTTAAATCCTTTAATGTAAATGTTGCCTTTAGCAACAATAATACTATAAAGAATATCTTAATCAGGAATTCACCAGAAAATTCTCTTGGTTGCATCTATAAAGTTCATTGTGGAAACTGTGATAAGTTTTATGTTGGTCAGACTGGTAAGGATCTTTCTTTTAGACTTAAGCAACATAAATATAGTATAAGAACGGGACAAGAATCAAATTCCTTGTTTAATAATGTTAAAAATTATGATCATTGTATTGAATGGAGTAACGCCATCTCAGTTGTTAACTCTAACTCTATTACCAAGAGAAATATCATTGAATCTTCTATTATTAAATACACAAAGAATTATAATCTTAATATTAGTGATGGTCTGCACAAATTAGATAACTTTATTGTTGATAAGATTTGTAAAATGATAAGTTTATGAACGCTCGTTGTACCTTTTGGACAATCACATGTTTACCAAATGGCGTCCTAGATTCATCTCTTCGATGTATATCAACAGACTGTTATATTTCTGTCTTGTGTCTCCCCTGATGATGTGATTATTACACGAAAGTGCACTTGGGAACTTTTCGTGTTTCATTTTCCCCGTGGACTCATAGGTATATATATATATATATATATATATATATATATATATATATATATATATATATATATATATATATATATATATATATATATATATATATATATATATATATATATATATATTTTTTTTTTTTTTTTTACTTTGTCGCTGTCTCCCGCGTTTGCGAAGTAGCGCAAGGAAACAGACGAAAAAAATGGCCCAACCCACCCTCATACACATGCCTTGATTCAATCCACTGACAGCTCGTCAACCCCGGTATACCACATCGCTCCAATTCACTCTATTCTTTGCCCTCCTTTCACCCTCCTGCACGTTCAGGCCCCGATCACACAAAATCTTTTTCACTCCATCTTTCCACCTCCAATTTGGTCTCCCTCTTCTCCTCGTTCCCTCCACCTCCGACACATAAATCATCTTGGTCAATCTTTCCTCACTCATTCTCTCCATATGACCAAACCATTTCAAAACACTCTCTTCTGTTCTCTCAACCACGCTCTTTTTATTTCCACACATCTCTCTTACCCTTACGTTACTTACTCGATCAAACCACCTCACACCACATATTGTCCTCAAACATCTCATTTCCAGCACATCCATCCTCCTGCGCAAAACTCTATCCATAGTCCACGCCTCGCAACCATACAACATTGTTGGAACCACTATTCCTTCAAACATACCCATTTTTGCTTTCCGAGATAATGTTCTCGACTTCCACCCATTCTTCAAGGCTCCCAGAATTTTCGCCCCCTCCCCCACCCTATGATCCACTTCCGCTTCCATGGTTCCATCCGCTGCCAGATCCACTCCCAGATATCTAAAACACTTCACTTCCTCCAGTTTTTCTCCATTCAAACTCACCTCCCAATTGAATTGACCCTCAACCCTACTGTACCTAATAACCTTGCTCTTATTCACATTTACTCTTAACTTTCTTCTTCCACACACTTTACCAAACTCAGTCACCAGCTTCTGCAGTTTCTCACATGAATCAGCCACCAGCGCTGTATCATCAGCGAACAACAACTGACTCACTTCCCAAGCTCTCTCATCCCCAACAGACTTCATACTTGCCCCTCTTTCCAAAACTCTTGCATTCACCTCCCTAACAACCCCATCCATAAACAAATTAAACAACCATGGAGACATCACACACCCCTGCCGCAAACCTACATTCACTGAGAACCAATCACTTTCCTCTCTTCCTACACGTACACATGCCTTACATCCTCGATAAAAACTTTTCACTGCTTCTAACAACTTGCCTCCCACACATATATTCTTAATACCTTCCACAGAGCATCTCTATCAACTCTATCATATGCCTTCTCCAGATCCATAAATGCTACATACAAATCCATTTGCTTTTCTAAGTATTTCTCACATACATTCTTCAAAGCAAACACCTGATCCACACATCCTCTACCACTTCTGAAACCACACTGCTCTTCCCCAATCTGATGCTCTGTACATGCCTTCACCCTCTCAATCAATACCCTCCCATATAATTTACCAGGAATACTCAACAAACTTATACCTCTGTAATTTGAGCACTCACTCTTATCCCCTTTGCCTTTGTACAATGGCACTATGCACGCATTCCGCCAATCCTCAGGCACCTCACCATGAGTCATACATACATTAAATAACCTTACCAACCAGTCAACAATACAGTCACCCCCTTTTTTAATAAATTCCACTGCAATACCATCCAAACCTGCTGCCTTGCCGGCTTTCATCTTCCGCAAAGCTTTTACTACCTCTTCTCTGTTTACCAACTCATTTTCCCTAACCCTCGCACTTTGCACACCACCTCGACCAAAACAACCTATATCTGCCACTCTATCATCAAACACATTCAACAAACCTTCAAAATACTCACTCCATCTCCTTCTCACATCACCACTACTTGTTATCACCTCCCCATTTGCGCCCTTCACTGAAGTTCCCATTTGCTCCCTTGTCTTACGCACTTTATTTACCTCCTTCCAGAACATCTTTTTATTCTCCCTAAAATTTAGTGATACTCTCTCACCCCAACTCTCATTTGCCCTTTTTTTCACCTCTTGCACCTTTCTCTTGACCTCCTGTCTCTTTCTTTTATACGTCTCCCACTCAATTTCATTTTTTCCCTGCAAAAATCGTCCAAATGCATCTCTCTTCTATTTCACTAATACTCTTACTTCTTCATCCCACCACTCACTACCCTTTCTAATCAACCCACCTCCCACTCTTCTCATGCCACAAGCATCTTTTGCGCAATCCATCACTGATTCCCTAAATACATCCCATTCCTCCCCCACTCCCCTTACTTCCATTGTTCTCACCTTTTTCCATTCTGTACTCAGTCTCTCCTGGTACTTCCTCACACAAGGTCTCCTTCCCAAGCTCACTTACTCTCACCACCCTCTTCACCCCAACATTCACTCTTCTTTTCTGAAAACCCATACAAATCTTCACCTTAGCCTCCACAAGATAATGATCAGACATCCCTCCAGTTGCACCTCTCAGCACATTAACATCCAAAAGTCTCTCTTTCGCGCGCCTGTCAATTAACACGTAATCCAATAACGCTCTCTGGCCATCTCTCCTACTTACATAAGTATACTTATGTATATCTCGCTTTTTAAACCAGGTATTCCCAATCATCAGTCCTTTTTCAGCACATAAATCTACAAGCTCTTCACCATTTCCATTTACAACACTGAACACCCCATGTATACCAATTATTCCCTCAACTGCCACATTACTCACCTTTGCATTCAAATCACCCAACACTATAACCCGGTCTCGTGCATCAAAACCACTAACACACTCATTTAGCTGCTCCCAAAACACTTGCCTCTCATGATCTTTCTTCTCATGCCCAGGTGCATATGCACCAATAATCACCCATCTCTCTCCATCAACTTTCAGTTTTACCCATATTAATCGAGAATTTACTTTCTTACATTCTATCACATACTTCCACAACTCCTGTTTCAGGAGTACTGCTACTCCTTCCCTTGCTCTTGTCCTCTCACTAACCCCTGACTTTACTCCCAAGACATTCCCAAACCACTCTTCCCCTTTACCCTTGAGCTTCGTTTCACTCAGGGCCAAAACATCCAGGTTCCTTTCCTCAAACATACTACCTATCTCTCCTTTTTTCACATCTTGGTTACATCCACACACATTTAGGCACCCCAATCTGAGCCTTCGAGGAGGATGAGCACTCCCCGCGTGACTCCTTCTTCTGTTTCCCATTCTAGAAAGTTAAAAAAATACAAGGAGGGGAGGATTTCTGGCCCCCCGCTCCCGTCCCCTCTAGTCGCTTTCTACGACACGCGAGGAATGCGTGGGAAGTATTCTTTCACCCCTATCCCCAGGGATAATATACATATTTATATACACATACACACACATACACAGACACACGCACATATACACACACACACACATACATATATATACATGTGAAAAATGTAAGAAAAATTTAGAAAACTGAAACTTCTAGCTTGAAATGAAATGAAAAAATGAATGTCACATAATGGTTCAACCTCTGGCTATGGAAAGGAAATGTTTAATTTATTTACACAAACGTCAATAGTAGTTCTCATCAATTTAACCACTGTATCAATAAGCTTCAATGTCTAAGCTACATTTTTTCCAATTTCACTATTTTCTTGTCAAAGCAACATGTATGAAAACTATCACTCCAGTAAGACAACTATAAACATTTACTTCCCCTTTAAAAAAAGTTCTGTGGAAGTCTGTCTCGATACACTGCGGGACACTCTACCACCTGGCGAGGTTTGTGTTGCAATGGTTCTTGATTCACAAACGTAGTAGCATCACTGGTGGGCCAAGGTAGTTCGGTTGGCGAAGAGGAGCTCATGAAACATGTCAGAAAGCATGCTACTGCAGGCAGGAGTGAAGGCTGATGCAAACTGGTATCGCTCTGAATGATGTGATGGGGACGAGATGATCCTCTGACTCACGTCAGTTCACTTTCTGTAGATGATATGTATGTCTTGGTAGGAATGTAGATGCAGCTGTAGACGGTGCACGTGCCACTGTAAAGGATGCACGTGCCACTCTAGAGGATGCACGTGCCACTGTAGAGGATGCACGTGCCACTGTAGACGGTGCACGTGCCAAGTTGAAGTAGTCTGTCTTGTATTGACCTATGTTGTGGGATGGTGTCCTGGACGGCCAGACTCGCTTAACGGGAGGTGCTCAGTTCATTCAGTTTAGCTTAGTTCCAATGACAACACAGATTTTCGAGTCTTGAAAACTTAAAGTAGCCCATCAAGTCGCAGCTAAGACAGGAATTCGATCACTTTTCCATTATAAACCACAATAATCAACACTCTCGCTAAATAAGTTGGGTATAGTAGACACCTGAATCACGAACATCACCCTCTTATACGTCAGTAATGTTTTTATCATCGTCTGAGCCACAGTCTCATATTTTCCTCAAATATTCGCTTTCAAGTCACGTCACGTCATATATATATATATATATATATATATATATATATATATATATATATATATATATATATATATATATATATATATATATATATATATATATATATATATATGAATGAATATGTAAATGGGTCAGACTCTTCTCAGTACGCTATCAACGAGCTGCAGGAAAGTATAAGGATCGTTAGGGAACCATTGTATATGAAACATTAACGAAGAAAATAATCATTACTACGGTAAATAACTTCTACATAGAAAACGTATAAACTGAACATATCTGAATGAATAATCTAAATGGGAATATTGTAAATATGAACAAAATTATCTGTTAATCTAAAATCTGAACAACATTGAACGATATGAGATTGGAGTTGATTATATAATCATAAAATCCTACAACTAAAGAAAAACTTACCCTGGATTCTAACCAAGGGATTCAAACATAATTACACGTGGAAATTTGGATAGGTGAACTGGTCCTGGAGGGGACTTAACATTTGCCTATTTAACGCTTTCTTCATACCTATCAGTGCAGTCTACTTCATTGTTCAGTATCTGTGATACTTATACTTCCATCCAATACGAACTGCTCTTCAGTACCTGTTACACAGACGTCCAGGAAGGGGATTCTTTGATGAATTCGAAGCCTGACTCTTGTATTCTTTGCTTTCAGCTGCTAAGTGATCTTAACGTCTCTGCACTACAAGGATGATGCTAGATGTTAAATGCATGTACACCTGAAGCGCCATTACGTGGTCCTAACTGTAAGGTGAACTGTATTTGCAGGTTGACGGCTCTTGACCAGAATGGTATCAAATCCGATATATATTCCCAATACTTCAAAGACACTATGTGGTCAGAGATTGAGAGCATAATAGGACAAAAAAAGGTGAAATGAAAGACTAATCACCCTTCAGGATGATTACAGAGCTCGCTCTTAATTAGCTTCCGCTGTGTAGAGAAGACAAAAGGGTTCAACAAGAGAAGTAAGAGAGAGCGAGTTGATAAGGTGAACTGCTTTTGATTGTCTGTCAAAATGGAGGGTGTCGTATTTTATCGACTTAATGAGCACTTGATGTGCAAGGATTCTGAACAGAAAATAGATAGTAACTAAATCACTAGAACAAGAATTCCTGCATCCTGTATCCGGCTACTCACGGGTCAATAAGGATTTTGAACACAACAAGAGGATGTATGCTGCCATAGTTGCAGCAGTGACTATGTTGTCCTCTGCACACAATGAAACATCTTTCTAGAATAAGCAGTCACCATTCCAACTAGTTTTAACCATTTCGCAAAAAAGCCTACCGAGCCTTCAATAAAGTGCTATAATTGTCCACTAACACGTAGCAAGGAAGGGTTGGTTTCAGGACTGAATGACGGTCAAAAGACTGTAACCATAAGATCCCAGTGGCCGTGACATTGTGCTGCAACGGTGAGGGAGGCTAGAGGTGAAAAGAGTGAGAATCTTGAAATTTTTGTTCTGACGATGGGAGAATCGAGAAGGATGTTTGAAAAGTATTAACGAATTCATCCGCTCTTTGTAGTGAAAAGTGGTGACTCTTACATTAAAGCTTTTAGCATAAGGGTGAAATGATAGTACAGCCTTGTGGTAGGAGGTGATATAGCTACATGGATGAAACGGAGCATCAGAAAGTAAGAGTCTTATTATAATAAAATGATGGTTTTCGAGGTCCATGAGCCGTATGACAGATGAGTTTATGATAAATTAAGCATGGGTACTACACTTGAAGCGGAAACGGTGATGAAATTTTAAATTCGAATTTAAAGAAAATCCATTGGAAACAAATAAGCAGTCAGATGTATAAAAGAAATAAGATATTAGAGTTGATAATTAAGCAGTGTCAGACATTGGCAAAATAGGTTTTCGTCCAAAAACACTGGTGGATGAAATATGAGAACCAAATCTCACGCAGCAGTCAGAGATCACGGACCTTGTTCACTCCATAGTACATTTATTGTAACTGAGAGAGATATGTAAAGGGAGAGTCTAGTAACCTTAGATATAAAGGGGCAAAACAGAGTACAGTGAGAGAGCAGGGACCAGAGCCTGGCACTGGCATCATTGTTTGTACCACAAGTGCTCTCCTGGTACTATGTCAATAGCGTCTAGTGCCAGGCCATCTGCTCTCCCTCCTGCTGTATTTATCTTTACTCTCTGGTTTTCTTGCATTGTGAAGTGTGAAACTGTTTAAGAATTTGCTTAACTGATAAGATATACAATTTTGCGGGTGGCTATTTATCACACCACCTTTTTCGGAAATCCTGGAACCTAACTTCAAGCATTTTGAGGGTCAGGTTAAACTCCATATTTGCTACATCTATGTTTTTACAACACTACATATTCATTAATTTGTCCCAAGATACATCTTCATTACCTTCATCTTCATTACCCCCTTATCACTACAATCTTATCTTCACTGCTCTGTTGGCTATCCTTACACAATACTTATGTTGTGAGAGCCTAGTCTCCAAATCCTTCCCCGTTTATCGAATATAAAATTCGTTAGTCTTTACATAGGACTTTATAAACAACACCTTATTATTTGATGGGCTACTTTTGATTTGACAATACCGTCAAGAATGCAGTGTTGAGTCGTCAGAGTATGAGTACATAAGGTTATTTGTGGAGGAGAGGATATCGTTGAAAAAAAAAGAAGCAGTGTAGGGGGCAGGACAGAACCTTGAGGGACACCGCTGTTGATGGAGAAAAGGGGGGAAGCTGATCCACCATCAAGAAAAATGGATCGGCCGGAGAGGGAGCTAGGTATTATGGAGCAAAGCGAGGGAGGGAAGCCAAATGAGGAGAGCTTATAGATGAGACCTCGTCAAAAGCCTTAGATATGTCAAGGGAAACCACACAGAATTGAATACAACAGCATATTCATAGTTATCAATCTTCTTTCTCTAATGTTCTCTAATCTCTTGATATCATTCTACCAATAGGTGGGTGTTTAAACACCGGCTGTCCAAAACTATCCATTTCATTTCAATCAAGCAATCGCCTTCACATCAGGAATCTATAGAAGAAAAAAATCTTCATAAAACCTGGGTATGAAACGTAAAATGCAAACAAAATGTATGTAAGAAACAAACTCGGAAAACCCACAGAATATAACAAAAAAAAAAAAAAAATAAGGGTAAACTCTAAAAGAGAAGCAGAATGCACTCAGAATTACAAGAGGTGTGTCATTCGTGCATAGTGAGGAGAGTGATCAAGGTGTGTTCAACCTGGCCACTTCTACACCATAAACTCCGACGTGTCCAGCAAAAGTAAATTAATAAGAGGTATTCAAATACTGAAATTGACAGCATTGTGAACAATATGTTAAAGCAACATTTCAGGCAAACGGACAACCTCAACGTGAGAGAATTAAAGTTGACTGCAGGAACACATTTAAAACAATATATCGAAAGGACGAAAAGGTCGCGCGAGATATTGTGCAGAGATACATAATATATTTTCATCATAATACTTAAACGCTGTCTCACGCGTTAGCGATGTAACGCAAGGAATCAAACGAATGAATAGCACAACCCACACACATACACATGCATATACATAAACGCCCACACGTGCACATATAGATACCTATACATTTCAACGTATACATATATAAACATACACAGACATATACATATATACACATGTACATATCAATACTTGCTGCCTTTATTCATTCCCGTCGCCACCCCGCCACACATGAAATGACCCCCCTCCTATCCGAGGTAGCGCTAGGAAAAGACAACAAAGGCCACATTCGTTCTCACTCAGTCTCTAGCTGTCATATGTAATGCACTAAAACCACAACTCCTTTTCCACATCCAGGTACCACAAAACTTTCCATGGTTTACCCCAGATTCTTCACACACCCTGGTTCAATCCCTTGACAACACCTCGACCCCGGTATACCTATTTTTGTTCTAATTCACTCTATTCCTCGCACGCCTTTCACCCTCCTGTATGTTCAGGCCACAATCTCCCAAAATTTTTCTCACTCCATCCTTTCACCTCCAATTTGGTCTCCCACTTCTCCTCTTTCCTTCCACCTCTGACACACATATCCTCTTCATCAATCTTCCTCTCTGATTCTCTCCATGTGACCAAACCATTTCAATACACCCTCTTCTGCTCCCTCAGCCACACTCTTTTTATTACCACACATCTCTCTTACCCTTTCATTACTTACTCGATCAAACCACCTCACACCACAAATTGTCCTCAAACATCTCATTTCCAACACATCCACCCTCCTCCGCACAAACCTATAAATTGTCTACGCCTCGCAAACATATAACATTGTTGGAACCACAATTTCTTCAAACACCTATTTTTGCTTTCCTGGATAATGTTCTCGCCTGCCACACATTCTTAAACGCTCCCAGGACTTTTGCCCCTTCCCCCATCGTGTGACTCACTTCCGCTTCCATGGTTCCATTCGATGCCATATCTGCTCCCACATATCTAGAACACTTCACTTCCTTTAGTTCTTCTTCATTCAAACTTACCTCCCAACTGACTTGTCCCACAACCCTACTATACCTAACAACCTTGCTCTTATTCACATTTACTTTCAGCTTTCTTCTTTCACACACTTTACCAAACACAGTCACCAGATTCTGCAGAGTCTCACCCGAATCAGCGACTAGCTCTGTATCATCAGCAAACAACAACTGACTCACTTCCCAAGCCCTCTCATCAACAACAGACTGTATACTTGCCCCTCTCTCCAAAACTCTTGCAGTCACCTCCCTAACAACCCCATCCATAAGCCAATTAAACAAACTTGGAGACATCACACACCCCTGCCACAAACAGACATTCACTGAGAACCAGTCACTTTCCTCTCTTCTTACTCGTACAATTGCCTTCCATCCACTGCTTCTTGGAACTTGTCCCCCATACCTTATCCTTTTATACCTTCCACAGAGCATCTCAGTCAACTCTGTCATATGCCTTCTCCAGATCCATAAATGCTACATACAAATCCATTTGTTTTTCTAAGTATTTGTCACATACATTCCTCAAAGTAAACACCTGATCCACACATCCTCCACCACTCCTGAAACCACTCTGCTCTCTCCCAATCTGATGCTCTGTACATGCCTTCACCCTCTCGATCAATACCCTCCAATATAATTTCCCAGGATAACTCAACAAACTTAAACCTCTGTAGTTTGAACGCTCACCTTTATCCCCTTTGCCTTTGTACAATGGCAATTTGCATGCATTCCGCCAATCCTCAGGCACTTCACCACGAGCCATACATACATTGAATATCTCTACCAACCAGTCATCAACACAGTCACCCCCTTTTTTAATACATTCCACTGCAATGCCATCCAAACCCGCAGCGTCGCCGGCTTTCATCTTCCGCAAAGCTTTCACTACCTTTTCTCTGTTTACCAAATCATTCTCCCTAACCCTCTCTCTTCGCACACCATCTCGATCAAAACACCCTATATCTGCCACTCTATCATCTGACACATTCAGCAAACCTTCAAGATATTCACTCCATCTTCTTCTCACATCACCACTACTTGTTAATACCTCTCCATTAACCCCCTTCACTGATGTTCTTATCTGTTATCTTCCTTCCAAATCATCTCTTTATTCTCCCGAAATTCTAATGATGCTTTTTCACCCCAACTCTCATTTGCTCTCTTGTTCACCTTTTGCACCTTTCTCTTGACATCTTGTCTCTTTCTTTTATATATTTCCAAGTCATTTGCACTATTTCCCTCCAAAAATCGTCCAAATACGTCTCTCTTCTCTTTCACCAATAATGTTACTTCTTCATCCACCACTCACTACCTTTTCTAATCTGCCCACCTCCAACGCTTCTCATGCCACAAGCAACTTTTGCGCAAGCCATCACTGTTTCCCTAAATACATCCCATTCCTCCTCCCCTTACGTCCTTTGCTCTCACCTTTTTCCACTCTGCACTCAGTCACTTCTGGTACCTCCTCACACAAGGTTCCTTCACAAGCTCACTTACTCTCACCACTCTCTTCACTTCAACATTTTCTCTTCTTTTCTGCAAACTTCTACAAATCTTCACCTCCGCCTCCACAAGATAATGATCAGACATCCCTCCAGTTGCACCTCTCAGCACATTGATATCCAATAGTCTCTTTCACGCGGCTATCAATCAACAGGCAATCCAATAACGCTCTCTGGCCATCTCTCCTACTTACATACGTATACTCATGTATATCTCTTTTTTAAACTAGGTATTCCCAATCAGAAGTCCCTTTTCAGCAAACAAATCTACAATTTCTTCACCATTTCCATTTACAACACTGAACATCCCATGTACACCAATTATTCCCTCAACTGCCACATTACTCATCTTTGCATTCAAATCACCCATCACTATAACCCGGTCTCGTGTATCAAAACTGGTAACATACTCACTCAGCTGCTCCCAAAACACTTGCCTCTTATGATCTTTCTTCTCATGACTAGGTGCATAGGCACCAATAATCACTCATGTATATACAATTTGATACAAGCATCTATTTTATTGACCTCGATCTTGGGAAAAGTGAGCAGCCGATCAACTGTTGAACGGCTGCTGTGGAACGGTTTCAGAAATATGCTGACTTGAGGCCAGGCGGCCTTTGAAAGCGTTACAGTCAGCAACACAACCTGCTACACCGGTCCAGCTAAGGCTCCATTAACATGGTGGACTATTCACAAAGGTTTCATGCTCACTCACGGTAACTCAGTTATATTCAGTTATGCTAAAGTCACGAAAGGGTTTTATGCTGCTAAACATCTTCCAACTCTTTCACTTTGCATACTAAGTTAAGGCATGAAGACAGACGTCCTTTTTCAAAGCAATGTCAAGCCAGTTTGAAGTTCGTCCCCACTAGAGATGGTCATTGATCATTCATATTGCATTACTCACTTGAAATACATCCAGCACTAGGAGTAACATTCACGGTGTGTATCCTACTCTGTTGTGATATCCCTCGTAGTCTCTGCACTCACCCACCCTATTGCGATTCCTTCTGGTTAACCATACATTTATCAGACGTCTTATATGGATACAATACCTTGATAATCTTTCCTGCTTATGCCTTGCCTAGAATATCATAACACCACATATCATTCTCAAATATTCATTCCTCATTCCGTCTGTCTGTCTGTTTTCCAAATCATTGATATACTATATAATTTGCCAATTTCTATAGTCTTCAATTATAACTCTTACCAATTTCTACCAAAGAAAACTGTTCATATCCTTATGTGAAAGTGAACGTAAGTATTCCATTACGAAGGCTCCTTGCACAAACTACTCTCTCAATGAGAGAAAGATGTCCTTCGCTCCACAGGACAGGCGGTGAGGTGTGGTGGTCGTTAGTGTCGGGGGTAAAGTTGATTTACTACAAGCTGGGGGAAGCTGCCCTGTTGGAGGCCACTAGATATATGATGGTGGCCGTCTTGATATATTGCGGGTGGTGTGTCTGATGATAGTGTATATACTTCTGATGAATGTGTGTGTGTGTGTGTGTGTGTGTGTGTGTGTGTGTGTGTGTGTGTGTGTGATATAGAGCCTTTAGCCTTTCGTGTGCTGATATGTGTTTCCTCTTATTACTTATCTGATATCGTTTTATCTAATGATCTTGTAGTTTTCCAAACCCGTAGACTTTCCTCATTTGAAGTTCTGTTACTGGGTAAACATTAGATAATAACAGAAGAATGATTGAACATTAATCACTTTGTATCACACACGGAATTATCATTATATCATTTTTCTTATAACATTAATGTCAGTTCGAGGGAGAGTTTTCATTCACAGGTAGTGTGAGGAGGAAAGAGATCGGGAGGGAATTTCGTGATGTGTTGGGTAGAGCGAGTCTTATTGGGGCTAGAGTTGGAGAAACGACATGGAGCGGTAAGTCTCAGCCTGCTGGAGTGAGGACCAAGTGTAGGAGGGAGCAACTAGCCATCGTGACATCCTGACACCTATCTCAGTGATCGTGAGGCAGCTGCCAACCTGACAGTCAGTGAGTGCTGATTGGCTCTTCACATTTGACAGTCTCCCCTCGATATATGCAAAAAAGTTTTCCCATTCGACTCGTGCCTTGTCCTATCTCTTAATGCGTCTGATCCTCTACGCTCTTCCCTCACAGCACCTACAGTCATCCTTCGGTGTACTTTTGACAGTCTCCTTATCCCACTGTGTCTCTTCACTGTACCGTGTATCCGTTACGGTATCAATTATAGTATTCTCAACCCGCAACCTCACCTTACTAGATATGAAGCACTCTTTCCTCAAGCAATTCTCCCTCTTTAGGCGATTCTGCCAAATTACAGACTCTTCTCACTCTGCCAATGAGTCTTCCCACCCTTCAGTCTCCCTTGACTATATTTGAAGTAGTCTTTCCACCCTTCAGTTTGCCCCCATTACTCATAAGGTGGTTCTTTGGGCCAACAGTCTCTCCTCCCTGTATGTGAAGCAGTCTTGCTTCTAGTCATCGTTCGTAGGACAGCTATAGCGTCTATACGCTTCTCTTTACTATAATTAACGATTCTGAACTCACGCCTAGGTTTTCAACCCGTGGTACACTTGAGCCCCAGGTGTAGGCCATGGAGTTCCCAGGGAGGCACACAACGAGCTACCCGGTACCCAGCAATAACAGGCTGGAACCCTCGATGCAACCTCTAGTAACCCCAACATAATCCCTTCAGGGACCGAAACAACAGTTTTCGATTTTGCTGACAAAGAAAAACGTTAATAATGAGACTGGATATGTGGAAAATGACACTGAAATAAGGGAAATACTCGATGATCTAGTGAAACTTCGTGACACTTTATGATAATTGGCAGCTCTGAGATATGAACATTTTTATTTCATGAGTAACGAGTTCTGCAACATCTTTCCACTCTGTCAGAGCTTGACTTCCAACTTCTCAGAAATTCATTCGTGGTCAATGGTGCTTCTATCGAAGATGGAGTTCAAGAGGATTAATATGAGGAGAATTGTTCGTAAGATCTTGGTGTAGGACGGCGGAATCTTGCCCTCAAGGTACGGATTATGATCTTCGTAATCTGCTGACTCTTCCCTGCAACCTACTTATGTGAGAGTGGCTTCTTCTGCACACTTTTTAGCAAATCAAAGGGACAATCACGGGTGGTCACAGGGGCCGAGCTTCGTTGTACATTAGCAGAACCAGCGTGAAGGCGGTCATGGCTCGATGTTGACTTTCCAGCCCCCATCGGAGTTCGGCCTCCACGGAAAATAGAGATCGCATCAGCCATTTTGATGAAAGTATCTTTTTCTTATGGATCTGTGCCACACCCACGAGATGAGCTGCTTCATGATATTAACTCTTGTAATTTGCATAAGTTTGTTTGTGAATAAGAATGAGCATCATGTTTTTATTTCCTTTCCCCAAGGCCAATTAGAAAGCGGATTGGTAAATTCAAGAGGCACTCAGAACATATCACCCATCATCTAAGGGTACTGGGCACGCAGAATGTTGAAACGCTCCAACCTAGAATCTACCTTCACTCTACCTGAAGTAGTGTTCACACCTAAGAGTTTCTCCTCGTTATAACAGAGGTTTGTCGTCAAACTTCTCTCTAATGGTCGTTATAGGAAAACTGTCTGGTGAGGTGGTAGGGGATGACAACCTTTTGAAATCCTGCAGTAATGTCCACTGTTGATTGGAGCCCACCCTCCAGATTCATTATTATCCATTGGTAGAACTGTCACACAGGAGAGTCAAGGAACGGTTGATACTGAGTGAGTACGATTCTGAGTTAGAACTAGTTGTATTGCTACGGGGCGCATGTCAAACATTTTACGATGCTCAGACTACTCCATAAGAAACCAAACATAAAGTATTTGAAGTCAAGACTTATGCTATGGGAGTCGTTGTAGGACAGTGTGATACTCACAGCTACACTTGCTGTCTGTCTGTTTGTCTGTCTGTCTGTCTGCCTATCTGAGTAATTTCTATACAAGAGATTTAGGTATAACATTTGTAATGATAATGTTGGTAACTTCACAGATGCTATATATTCTAGTGATTTAGCCTCTGTAGATGATTTCGTTCATTCAGCTTTGAAACGCAAATGTTTTCCAAAAGATGATGAACAAATGCTGAGCTGTTACAGCTTAGTGCGATACTTTATTTGATAGTCAAAACAATATGTGATACCATCTGTCATACAGGGTAAAACATATATGCCTTGAATGTATGCTGTCACATATAGCCAAAACAACAGATAGTACCATTCATGATACAGTCAGAGCAGTATGTCTGGGGTTATACCTCCAGTGATATCTGTAAGTAAAGTTAGATATGTTACGATATGCTTAGCTTGATGGTTGTCCGCTCAGTTTAATTGAGAGTTTCGTACGAGTGGATCATATTGATTACTGATGCTTGAGGTGATGATGATGACGATGATGATGATGATGATGATGATGACGATGATGATGATGATGATGATGATGGTGATGACGTAGAGATGCCACAGAATTTACCAAGTAGGAATATTTTGTATTCTGGATCAAAGTAAAATTAGACCTTTGTAAAAGCTATTGTTATACACTCGATACACTATTGACACACTACCACCTGAAGGTTATGAATCAACTCAAATGTCTGCCACAGCAAATCTCTGAGGCGTCTTCTGGGTATCCCCAGAAATGTAAGTTCCCCGTAGACATTATCTGGCTGTAATGTTAGATATCTTCGTATTCTCAAGCAAAATTCGTTGTTCACTGTAGATTCAAACAACGCATTGATTGTAAGGCTACGGTAGAGCCTTGCTCTCCTACTGGCCGCTGTATACAGGGGATGGCAGGACAAGCTGCGCTAGCCCGTTAAGAAGTATTGCCTGTGTGACTCACAATAACCAGTATGGGCAGTACAGCCACCAACAGACCCTCTGGTTACCCTCTGGTTATATACGTAAATAGAATGTTGTCTCCTGCAATTCATGTTCATATAATAGTCTTTCACAGATGTTATCACTTTGATCATTATAATCTATGTCATGTGCAGAGGGAGAAAACAATTGCTTAAGAACCAAGATACTATTTCTAAAATGTATAGAAAAAATATTCTATGTTCATCAAGATTTATCTACAGACAGCAGAGGTAGCCTTGATGGGATGTACACTCACTCACATCCTTTTCTTACTCTCATCTTCAGAATAACGTCCTTCCTTCCTCCATAAAAAAGCACTTGCGAGCTTCACACTAAGTCAAGTAGTGAGGTGAAAGATGATTCTCGCCTTGTGACACAAAAAGATTCATTAATCTCTCATGTGCTATCATTACTTAGGTATGATGTCAGAGACAGTTGAACTGGGTGACACAAAGATATCTGTTATGTGTGCAAACGATGCTGTTGATGATGGTAGAGAGTTATGGGCTGCACGCTGGTGTTAGAAGAGAAAGAAGTATAAGAACTTTGTACGTCAATTACAATGAGAATATGAAAAAAAGCCAAGGATGATCCAATGGATCTTAAAAGAAGTATAAGGAAGCTACGGCTGTAGTGCCCAACCTGGCATGAGTGAGATGTTGCTGTTGTACTATCCAAAGAGAAAAGAATGAGTTGCTGAAGAAGTGTCCAAAAGGGCAAGCGTGAGCTACTGTTGTAGTGTCCAAAGTGGCAAGAGTGAGCTACTGTTGTAGTATCCAAAGTGGCAAGAGTGAGCTACTGTTGTAGTGTCCAGAGTGACAAGAGTGAACTACTGTTCTGTCCAGAGTGGCAAGAGTGAGCTGCTGTTGTAGTGTCCAGAGTAACAAGAGTGAGCTACTGTTGTAGTGTCCAGAGTGACAAGAGTGAGCTACTGTTGTGTCCAGAGTGACAAGAGTGAGCTACTGTTGTAGTGTCCAGAGTGGCAAGAGTGAACTACTGTTGTGTCCAGAGTGACAAGAGTGAGCTACTGTTGTAGTGTCCAGAGTAACAACAGTGAGCTACTGTTGTAGTGTCCAGAGTGACAAGAGTGAGCTACTGTTGTAGTGTCCAGAGTAACAAGAGTGAGCTACTGTTGTAGTGTCCAGAGTGACAAGAGTGAGCTACTGTTGTAGTGTACAGAGTGGCAAGAGTGAACTACTGTTGTGTCCAGAGTAACAAGAGTGAGCTACTGTTGTAGTGTCCAGAGTGGCAAGAGTGAACTACTGTTGTGTCCAGAGTGACAAGAGTGAGCTGCTGTTGTAGTGTCCAGAGTAACAAGAGTGAGCTACTGTTGTAGTGTCCAGAGTGACAAGAGTGAGCTACTGTTGTGTCCAGAGTGACAAGAGTGAGCTACTGTTGTAGTGTCCAGAGTGGCAAGAGTGAACTACTGTTGTGTCCAGAGTGACAAGAGTGAACTACTGTTGTGTCCAGAGTGACAAGAGTGAGCTACTGTTGTAGTGTCCAGAGTAACAATAGTGAGCTACTGTTGTAGTGTCCAGAGTGACAAGAGTGAACTACTGTTGTGTCCAGAGTGGCAAGAGTGAGCTGCTGTTGTAGTGTCCAGAGTAACAAGAGTGAGCTACTGTTGTAGTGTCCAGAGTGACAAGAGTGAGCTACTGTTGTAGTGTCCAGAGTGGTAAGAGTGAGCTACTTTTGTAGTGTCCAAAGAGGCAAGAGTGAACTAGTGTTGTAATGTCCAGAGTGACAAAAGTGAACTGCTGTTGTAGTGTCTAGAGTAACAAGAGTGAGCTGCTGTTGTAGTGTCCAGAGTGACAAGAGTGAGCTACTGTTGTAGTGTCCAGAATGAATAGAGTGAACTACTGCTGTGTCCAGAGTGACAATAGTGAGCTACTGTTGTAGTGTCCAGAGTGACAAGAGTGAGCTGCTGTTGTAGTGTCCAAAGTGGCAAGAGTGAACTAGTGTTGTAATGTCCAGAGTGACAAGACTGAGCTGCTGTTGTCGTGTCCAAGGTGACAAGAGTGAGCTGCTGTTGTAGTGTCCAGAGTGACAAGAGTGAGCTACTGTTGTAGTGTCCAGAGTGACAATAGTGAGCTGCTGTTGTAGTGTCCAAAGTGGCAAGAGTGAGCTGCTGTTGTAGTGTCCAGAGTGACAAGAGTGAGCTACTGTTGTAGTGTCCAGAGTGACAAGAGTGAGCTACTGTTGTAGTGTCCAGAGTGGTCAGAGTGAGCTACTGTTGTAGTGTCCAGAGTAACAAGAGTGAGCTACTGTTGTAGTGTCCAGAGTGACAAGAGTGAGCTGCTGTTGTAGTGTCCAGAGTGGCAAGAGTGAGCTGCTGTTGTAGTGTCCAGAGTGAGAAAAGTGAGCTACTGTTGTGTCCAGAGTGACAAGAGTGAGCTATTGTTGTAGTGTCCAGAGTGACAAGAGTGAGCTACTGTTGTAGTGTCTAGAACGGCAAGAGTGAGCTACTCTTGTAGTGTCCAGAGTGACAAGAGTGAGCTACTGTTGAAGTGTCCAGAGTGACAAGAGTGAGCTGCTGTTGTAGTGTCCAGAGTGACAAGAGTGAGCTGCTGTTGTAGTGTCCAGAGTGAGAAAAGTGAGCTACTGTTGTAGTGTCCAGATTGACAAGAGTGAGCTACTGTTGTAGTGTCAAGAGTGACAAGAGTGAGCTACTGTTGTAGTGTCCAGAGTGACAAGAGTGAGCTGCTGTTGTCGTGTCCAGAGTGAGAAAAGTGAGCTACTGTTGTAGTGTCCAGAGTGACAAGAGTGAGCTGCTGTTGTAGTGTCCAGAGTGAAAAGAGTGAGCTACTTTTGTAGTGTCCAGAGTGAGAAAAGTGAGCTACTGTTGTAGTGTCCAGATTGACAAGAGTGAGCTACTGTTGTAGTGTCAAGAGTGACAACAGTGAGCTACTGTTGTAGTGTCCAGAGTGACAAGAGTGAGCTGCTGTTGTAGTGTCCAGAGTGAGAAAAGTGAGCTACTGTTGTAGTGTCCAGAGTGACAAGAGTGAGCTGCTGTTGTAGTGTCCAGAGTGACAAAAGTGAGCTACTGTTGTAGTGTCTAGAATGACAAGAGTGAGCTACTGTTGTAGTGTCCAGATTGACAAGAGTGAGCTACTGTTGTAGTGTCAAGAGTGACAAGAGTGAGCTACTGTTGTAGTGTCCAGAGTGACAAGAGTGAGCTGCTGTTGTAGTGTCCAGAGTGACAAGAGTGAGCTACTGTTGTAGTGTCCAGAGGGACAAAAGTGAGATACTGTTGTAGTGTCCGAATTGTCCAGAGTGACAAGAGTAAACTACTGTTATAGTGTCCAGAGTGACAATAGTGAGCTACTGTTGTAGTGTCCAGAGTGACAAGAGTGAGCTACTCTTGTAGTGTCCAGAGTGACAAGAGTGAGCTACTGTTGTAGTGTCCAGAGTGACAAGAGTGAGCTACTGTTGTAGTGTCTAGAGTGACAAGAGTGAGCTACTGTTGTAGTGTCCAGAGTGGCAAGAGTGAGCTACTGTTGTACTGTCCAGAGTGACAAGAGTGAGCTACTGTTGTAGTGTCTAGAGTGACAAGAGTGAACTACTGTTGTAGTGTACAGAGTGATAAGAGTTGGCTATCAATCTAGTTGGTGTCAAAAGAATTACTGACGCTACACATGTGGCAGACCACGTCAAAGAAGTAAGAATCAGTTTCGTATATCTCTTTTCAGCAGAATGCCCAAGCTTCGTGTAGTTCTGAGAGCCAATTGGCAAACATATCGAAAGGTCACAAAATTCTCAATTCCAGGAATGTTAAAAAGCTGAGTGGAGATTTTTGATGTATTTCTGGAAAAAAGGAAGTTAAGTGATACTTTGGTCTAACAAATTTTGTACAGTAAGACAGATATACTGAGAGAGAGAGAGAGAGAGAGAGAGAGAGAGAGAGAGAGAGAGAGAGAGAGAGAGAGAGAGAGAGAGAGAGAGAGAGAGAGTTTGGGCATGGGAATAGTTAGGCTTACATGGAAACGACAGACAACAGAGGGCCCGTTGTTCCATATCTAAGTTGCCTATTTTGAGCGTGATTCTCTTTATTCCTAATATCTATTCGAAGTGGAGGCTCTCTGAATACTACCCTCTCCCTCTGGCAATAACAGACAGCAGGAAAAGAGCATGAAAGAAAAACTCTGCGTCTGTGAGGTAAGCCTGCGTGGAATTTTGCAGTAATGAGCGAAAGACCATTCTGCTGTAAAATCTTGCTACATTATCCTTGCCTCTGCTTCACTACTATATACTGTTAGTCTCTGGAATGAGGAAACGAGGCAATGCATATGCATACCCTTTCCCCCTTGCGTTCATCCGATAGACCCCGGAAAAATAAAAACTTTGTCTGACCGATTTTTTGAAAGCATTAATAGTCTTTGCACTGACAACTTACTCCAGTGGTCAAGGCACGGATTTTCATATAAAGTTTTCCCTTGAGACCTTAAAATGTCTCACCAAGAAAGAGACGAGAGTAAGGGGTGACCTGATCACAACCTTCAAGTTATCATGCAAGAGTAATGACGCAGACATCTAAAGACTTAGGGATGCAACACTCAGAGAACTTACCATGAAATTAATCAACAACATACTTTAAAAAAAAAGTAAATACATACTTCTACGATAATTAATGGCTGAAACAGACTAAATCAGGAAATAGCAATTACGGGCAGCATCAAATAGTGCAAATTTGTATGACAGTAGAAAAGTTTCAAATGATAGGGTGCCGCAAGTTTAAACTTCCTTGCTCGTAGGATGCACACGAGGACTTACATACACACACACACACACACACACACATACACACACACGCACATACACAAACATATGCAGAAACACCTGTAATCAAACCCGCACAGGTCGAAACCTGGTTACGACAGCCGGTCCTCAGACCATCCACACATAAACAATAATCACACAAGCGTAGACAATGGTACGCTGACTTAATCCAGAAACGGATTGAACAAAAGATATCGTTATGCCTTAGTGAGGGAACATTTCGGATTTAGCTTTAAGATAAGTCAATTAATCTGAGTCACTTCTATATCAGAGTAATTAAAAGTTATAATTGCAGGAAGTTTTGAACCACGAAGCAATATCATCTGGAAACGAGGCCATCAGAATCCCATCACTAAAATTGTTCCTCTCAGCTGAACGCATTACTTGTTCCTTACTGACGCAGCCAGTAAGACTCTACAAGAAATATAAGACCGACTGAAGAACGATGATATTCAACATATTAAGAGAAACAGCTGAATCACGTTTGCTACACTTTCATGGAAACTTGATATAAATATATGTATATGTATATATATATATATATATATATATATATATATACTTTTTTTTTTTACTTTGTCGCTGTCTCCCGCGTTTGCGAGGTAGCGCAAGGAAACAGACGAAAGAAATGCCCCCCCCCCCATACACATGTATATACATACGTCCACACACGCAAATATACATACCTACACAGCTTTCCATGGTTTACCCCAGACGCTTCACATGCCTTGATTCAATCCACTGACAGCACGTCAACCCCGGTACACCACATCGCTCCAATTTACTCTATTCCTTGAACTCCTTTCACCCTCCTGCATGTTCAGGCCCCGATCACACAAAATCTTTTCACTCCATCTTTCCACCTCCAATTTGGTCTCCCTTTTCTCCTTGCTCCCTCCACCTCCGACACATATATCCTCTTGGTCAATCTTTCCTCACTCATCCTCTACATGTGCCCAAACCACTTCAAAACACCCTCTTCTGCTCTCTCAACCACGCTCTTTTTATTTCCACACATCTCTCTTACCCTTACGTTACTCACTCGATCAAACCACCTCACACCACACATTGTCCTCAAACATCTCATTTCCAGCACATCTACCCTCCTGCGCGCAACTCTATCCATAGCCCACGCCTCGCAACCACACAACATTGTTGGAACAACTTTTCCTTCAAACATACCCATTTTTGCTTTCCGAGATAATGTTCTCGACTTCCACATATTCTTCAAGGCTCCCAGGATTTTCGCCCACTCCACCACCCTATGATCCACTTCCGCTTCCATGGTTCCATCCGCTGCCAGATCCACTCCCAGATATCTAAAACACTTTACTTCCTCCAGTTTTTCTCCATTCAAACTTACCTCCCAACTGACTTGACCCTCAACCCTACTGTACCTAATAACCTTGCTCTTATTCACATTTGCTCTTAACTTTCTTCTTTCACACACTTTACCAAACTCAGTCACCAGCTTCTGCAGTTTCTTACATGAATCAGCCACCAGCGCTGTATCATCAGCGAACAACAACTGACTCACTTCCCAAGCTCTCTCATCCACAACAGACTTCATACTTGCCCCTCTTTCCAAAACTCTTGCATTCACCTCCCTAACAACCCCATCCTCCTCGAAGGCTCAGACTGGGGGTGTCTATATATGTGTGGATGTAACCAAGATGTGAAAAAAGGAGAGATAGGTAGTATCTTTGAGGAAAGGAACCTGGATGTTTTGGCTCTGAGTGAAACGAAGCTCAAGGGTGAAGGGGAGGAGTGGTTTGGGAATGTCTTGGGAGGAAAGTCAGGGGTTAGTCAGAGGAGAAGAGCAAGGGAAGGAGTAGCAGTACTCCTGAAACAGGAGTTGTGGGAGTATGTGATAGAATGTAAGAAAGTAAATTCTCGATTGATATGGGTAAAACTGAAAGTTGATGGAGAGAGATGGGTGATTATTGGTGCATATGCACCTGGGCATGAGAAGAAAGATCATGAGAAGCAAGTGTTTTGGGAGCAGCTGAATGAGTGTGTTAGTGGTCTTGATGCACGAGACCGGGTTATAGTGATGGGTGATTTGAATGCAAAGGTGAGTAATGTGGCAGTTGAGGGAATGACTGGTATACATGGGGTGTTCAGTGTTGTAAATGGAAATGGTGAAGAGCTTGTAGATTTATGTACTGAAAAAGGATTAGTGATTGGGAATACCTGGTTTAAAAAGCGAGCTATACATAAGTATACGTACGTAAGTAGTAGAGATGGCCAGAGAGCGTTATTGGATTATGTGTTAATTGATAGGCGCGCGAAAGAGAGACTTTTGGATGTTAATGTGCTGAGAGGTGCAACTGGAAGGATGTCTGATCATTATCTTGTGGAGGCTAAGGCGAAGATTTATATGGGTTTTCAGAAAAGAAGAGTGAATGTTGGGGTGAAGAGGGTGGTGAGAGTAAGTGAGCTTGGGAAGGAGACTTGTGTGAAGAAGTACCATGAGAGATTGAGTAGAGAATGGAAAAAGGTGAGAACAAAGGAAGTAAGGGGAGTTGGGGAGGAATGGGATGTATTTAGGGAATCAGTGATGGATTGCGCAAAAGATGCTTGTTGCATGAGAAGAGTGGGAGGTGGGCAGATTAGAAAGGGTAGTGAGTGGTGGGATGAAGAAGTAACACTATAGGTGAAAGAGAAGAGAGAGGCATTTGAACGATTTTTGCAGGGAAAAAATGCAATTGAGTGGGAGATGTATAAAAGAAAGAGACAGGAGGTCAAGAGAAAGGTGCAAGAGGTGAAAAGGAGGGCAAATGAGAGTTGGGGTGAGAGAGTATCATTAAATTTTAGGGAGAATAAAAAGATGTTCTGGAGGAGGTAAATAAAGTGCGTAAGACAAGGAAGCAAATGGGAACTTCAGTGAAGGACGCAAATGGGGAGGTGATAACAAGTAGTGATGATGTGAGAAGGATATGTAGTGAGTATTTTGAAGGTTTGTTGAATGTGTTTGATAATAGAGTGGCAGATATAGGGTGTTTTGGTCGAGGTGGTGTGCAAAGTGAGATGGTTAGGGAAAATGATTTGGTAAACAGAGAAGAGGTAGTAAAAGCTTTGCGGAAGATGAAAGCCGGCAAGGCAGCAGGTTTGGATGATATTGCAGTGGAATTTATTAAAAAAGGGGGTGACTGTATTATTGACTGGTTTTTAAGGTTATTTGATGTATGTATGACTCATGGTGAGGTGCCTGAGGATTGGCGGAATGCGTGCATAGTGCCATTGTACAAAGACAAAGGGGATAAGAGTGAGTGCTCAAATTTCAGAGGTATAAGTTTGTTGAGTATTCCTGGTAAATTATATGGGAGGGTATTGATTGAGAGGGTGAAGGCACGTACAGAGCATCAGATTGGCGAAGAGCAGTGTGGTTTCAGAAGTGGTAGAGGATGTGTGGATCAGGTGTTTGCTTTGAAGAATGTATGTGAGAAATACTTAGAAAAGTAAATGGATTTGTATGTAGCATTTATGGATCTGGAGAAGGCATATGATAGAGTTAATAGAGATGCTCTGTGGCAGGTATTAAGAATATATGGTATGGGAGCCAAGTTGTTAGAAGCAGTGAAAAGTTTTTATCGAGGATGTAAGGAATGTGTACGTGTAGGAAGAGAGGAAAGTGAGATTTGTATTGGTTTTCAGAGAAGAAGAGTGAATGTTGCGGTGAAGAGGGTGCTGAGAGTAAGTGAGCTTGGGATGGAGACTTGTGTGAGGAAGT
This sequence comes from Panulirus ornatus, assembly GCF_036320965.1. Taxonomy (NCBI): domain Eukaryota; kingdom Metazoa; phylum Arthropoda; class Malacostraca; order Decapoda; family Palinuridae; genus Panulirus; species Panulirus ornatus. Next base: position 14,556,740 of record NC_092241.1, read on the forward strand.
ACCAGGAGAGACTGAGTACAGAATGGAAAAAGGTGAGAACAATGGAAGTAAGGGGAGTGGGGGAGGAATGGGATGTATTTAGGGAATCAGTGATGGAGTGCGCAAAAGATGCTTGTGGCATGAGAAGAGTGGGAGGTGGGTTGATTAGAAAGGGTAGTGAGTAGTGGGATGAAGAAGTAAGATTATTAGTGAAAGAGAAGAGAGAGGCATTTGGACAAATTTTGCAGGGAAAAGATGCAATTGAGTGGGAGATTTATAAAGAAAGAGACAGAAGGTCAAGAGAAAGGTGCAAGAGGTGAAAAGGAGGGCAAATGAGAGTTGGGTGAGAGAGTATCATTGAATATATATATATATATATATATATATATATATATATATATATATATATATATATATATATATATATATATATATATATATATATATATATATATATATATATATATGTATATATATATATATATATATATATATATATATATATATATATATATATATATATATATATATATATATATATACATATATATATATATATATATATATATATATATATATATATATATATATATATATATATATATATATATATATATATATATATATATATATATATATTGGGGAAGAGCAGTGTGGTTTCAGAAGTGGTAGAGGATGTGTGGATTAGGTGTTTGCTTTGAAGAATGTATGTGAGAAATACTTAGAAAAGCAAATGGATTTGTATGTAGCATTTATGGATCTGGAGAAGGCATATGATAGAGTTGATAGAGATGCTCTGTGGAAGGTATTAAGAATATATGGTGAAGGAGGAAAGTTGTTAGAAGCAGTGAAAAGTTTTTATCGAGGATGTAAGGCATGTGTACGGGTAGGAAGAGAGGAAAGTGATTGGTTCTCAGTGAATGTAGGTTTGCGGTAGGGGTGTGTGATGTCTCGATGGTTGTTTAATTTGTTTATGGATGGGGTTGTTAGGGAGGTAAATGCAAGAGTTTTGGAAAGAGGGGCAAGTATTAAGTCTGTTGGGGATGAGAGAGCTTGGGAAGTGAGTCAGTTGTTGTTCGCTGATGATACAGCGCTGGTGGCTGATTCATGTGAGAAACTGCAGAAGCTGGTGACTGAGTTTGGTAAAGTGTGTGGAAGAAGAAAGTTAAGAGTAAATGTGAATAAGAGCAAGGTTATTAGATACAGTAGGGTTGAGGGTTAAGTCAATTGGGAGGTGAGTTTGAATGGAGAAAAACTGGAGGAAGTGAAGTGTTTTAGATATCTAGGAGTGGATCTGGCAGCGGATGGAACCATGGAAGCGGAAGTGGATCATAGGGTGGGGGAGGGGGCGAAAATTCTGGGGGCCTTGAAGAATGTGTGGAAGTCGAGAACATTATCTCGGAAAGCAAAAATGGGTATGTTTGAAGGAATAGTGGTTCCAACAATGTTGTATGGTTGCGAGGCGTGGGCTATGGATAGACTTGTGCGCAGGAGGATGGATGTGCTGGAAATGAGATGTTTGAGGACAATGTGTGGTG
>NC_092241.1:14560756-14603868 GCF_036320965.1 Panulirus ornatus
TGAGATGTTTGAGGACAATGTGTGGTGTGAGGTGGTTTGATCGAGTAAGTAACGTAAGGGTAAGAGAGATGTGTGGAAATAAAAAGACCGTGGTTGAGAAAGCAGAAGAGTGTGTTTTGAAATGGTTTGGGCACATGGAGAGAATGAGTGAGGAAAGATTGACCAAGAGGATATATGTGTCGGAGATGGATGGAACGAGGAGAAGTGGGAGACCAAATAGGAGGTGGAAAGATGGAGTGAAAAAGATTTTGTGTGATCGGGGCCTGAACATGCAGGAGGGTGAAAGGAGGGCAAGGAATAGAGTGAATTGGAGCGATGTGATATACCGGGGTTGACGTGCTGTCAGTGGATTGAATCAAGGCATGTGAAGCGTCTGGGGTAAACCATGGAAAGCTGTGTAGGTATGTATATTTGCGTGTGTGGACGTATGTATATACATGTGTATGGGGGTGGGTTGGGCCATTTCTTTCGTCTGTTTCCTTGCGCTACCTCGCAAACGCGGGAGACAGCGACAAAGCAAAAAAAAAAATATATATATATATATATATATATATATATATATATATATATATATATATATATATTTATATTATGCGCCATTTTCTGCAATAGCGAGGTAGCGTGAAGAACAGAGCACTGGGCTTTTGAGGGAATATCCTCACCTGGCCTCGTTCCCTGTGTTCCTTCTTTTGGAAAATTTGAAAAAAAATAAAATGCAAAGGGGAGGATTTCCATACCCCCGCTACCTACGTGGGAAGTATTCTTTCTCCCCTATCCCTAGGGATATATTTATCTATCTATATATATATATATATATATATATATATATATATATATATATATATATATATATATATATATATATATATATTTATATATATATATGGATTGAGAGGGTGAAGGCATGTACAGAGCATCAGACTGGGGAAGAGCAATGTGGTTTCAGAGGTGGTAGAGGATGTGTGAATCAGGTGTTTGCTTTGAAGAATGCTATGTGAGAAATACTTAGAAAAGCAAATGGATTTGTATGTAGCATTTATGGATCTGGAAAAGGCATATGATAGCGTTGATAGAGATGTTCTGTGGAAGGTATTAAGAATATATGGTGTGGGAGGCAAGTTGTTAGAAGCAGTGAAAAGTTTTTATCGAGGATATAAGGCATGTGTACGTGTAAGAAGAAAGGAAAGTGATAGGTTCTCAGTGAATGTAAGTTTGCGGCAGGGGTGTGTGATGTCTCCATGGTTGTTTAATTTGTTTATGGATTGTGTTGTTCGGGAGGTGAATGCAAGAGTTTATATATGAAACACGAAAAGTTCCCAAGAGCGTTATTGGATTATATGTTAATTGATAGTCGCGCGAAAGAGAGACTTTTGGATGTTAATGTGCTGAGAGGTGCAACAGGAGTGATGTCTCATCAATATCGTGTGGAGGCGAAGGTGAAGATCTGTAGAGGTTTTCAGAAAAGAAGAGAGAATGTTGGTGTGAAGAGTTTGGTGAGAATAAGAGAGCTTGGGAAGGAGACTTATGTGAAGAAGTACCAGGAGAGACTGAGTACAGAAAGGAAAAAGGTGAGAACAAAGGAAGTAAGGGGAGTGGGGGAGGAATGGGATGTATTTAGGGAATCAGTGATGGATTGCGCAAAAGATGCTTGTGGCATGAGAAGAGTGGGAGGTGGGCAGATTAGAAAGGGTAGTGAGTAGTGGGATGAAGAAGTAAGATTATTAGTGAAAGAGAAGAGAGAGGCATTTGGACGATTTTTGCAGGGAAATAATGCAAATGAGTGAAAGATGTTAAAAAGAAAGAGGCAGGAGGTCAAGAGAAAGGTGCAAGTGGTGAAAAAGAGGGCAAATGCGAGTTGGGATGAGAGAGTATCCTTAATTTTTAGGGAGAATAAAAAGATGTTTAGGAAGGAGGTAACTAAAATGCGCAAGGCAAGGGAACAAATGGGAACTTCAGTGAAAGGGGCAAATGGGGAGGTGATAACAAGTAGTGGTGATGTGAGAAGGAGATGGAGTGAGCATTTTGAAGATTTGTTGAATTTGTTTGATGATAGAGTGGCAGATATAGGGTGTTTTGGTCGAGGTGGTGTGCAAAGTGAGAGGGTTAGGGAGAATGATTTGGTAAACAGGGAAGAGGTAGTAAAAGCTTTGCGGAAGATGAAAGCCGGCAAGGCAGCAGGTTTGGATGGTATTGCAGCGGAATTTATCAAAAAGGTGGTGACTGTATTGTTGACTAGTAGGTAATGTTATTTAATGTATGTATGACTCATGATGAAGTGCCTGAGGATTGGCGGAATGCTTGCATAGTGCTATTGTACAAAGTCAAAGGGGACAAAGGTGAGTGCTCAAATTACAGAGGTATAAGTTTGTTGAGTATTCCTGGGAAATTATATGGGAGGGTATTGATTGAGAGTGTGAAGGCATGTACAGAGCATCAGATTGGTGAAGAGCAGTGTGGTTTCAGAAGTGGTAGAGGATGTGTGGATCAGGAGTTTGCTTTGAAGAGTGTATGTGAGAAATACTTAGAAAAGCTAATGGACTTGTATGTAGCATTTATGGATCTGGAGAAGGCATACGATAGAGTTGATAGAGTTGCTCTGTGGAAGGTATTAAGAATATATGGTGTGGGAGACAAGTTGTTAGAAGCAGTGAAAAGTTTTTATCGATGATGTAAGGCATATGTACGTGAAGGAGGAGAGGAAAGTGATTGTTTCTAAGTAAACGTAGGTTTGCGGCAGGGGTGTGTGATGTCTCCATGGTTGTTTAATTTGTTTATGGATGGGGTTGTTAGGGAGGTGAATGCAAGAGTTTTGGAAAGAGGGGCGAGTATGCAGTCAGTTGTGGATAAGAGAGCTTGGGAAGTGCGTCAGTTGTTATTCGCTGATGATACAGCGCTGGTGGCTGATTCATGTAAGAAACTGCAGAAGCTGGTGACTGAGCTTGGTGAAGTGTGTGAAAGAAGAAAGTTGAGAGTAAATGTGAATAAGAGCAAGGTTATTAGGTACAGTAGGGTTGAGGGTCAAGTCAATTGGGAGGTAAGTTTGAATGGAGAAAAACTGGAGGAAGTGAAGTGTTCTAGATATCTGGGGGAAGATTTGGCAGTGGGTGGAACCATGAAACCGGAAGTGCATTATAGGGTGGGCGAGGGGGCGAAAATTCTGGGAGCCTTGAAGAATGTGTGAAAGTCGAGAACATTATCTCGGAAAGCAAAAATGGGTATGTTTGACGGAATAGTGGTTCCAACAATGTTGTATGGTTACGAGGCGTGGGCTATGGAGAGAGTTGTGCGGAGGAGGGTGGATGTGCTGGAAATGAGATGTCTGAGGACAATATGTGGTATGAGGGGGTTTGATCGAATGAGTAATAATAGGGTATGTGAGATGTGTGGTAATAAAAAGAGTGTGGTTGAGAGAGCAGAAGAGGGTGTTTTGAAATGGTTTGGTCGGATGGAGAGAATTAGTGAGGAAAAATTCACTAAGAAGATATATAATTCAGATGCGGAGGAAACGAGAAGTGGGAGACCATATTGGAGGTGAAAAGATGGAGTGGAAAAGATTGTGAGTGATCGGAACCTGAACATGCAGGAAGGTGAAAGACGTGCGAGGAATAGAGTGAATTGGAACGATATGGTATACCGTGGTCGACGTGCAGTCATTGGATTGAAGCAGGGCATGTGAAGCGTCTGAGGTAAACCCTGGAAAGTTCTGCGGGACTTGGATGTGAAAAGGGAGCTGTGGTTTCGGTGAATTATTCCATGGCAGCTAGAGACTGAGTGTGAACGATTATGGCCTTTGCTGTCTTCCAAGCGCTACCTCGCACACATGAGGGGGAGGGGTTGTTATTTCATGTGTGGCGGGGTGGCGATGGGAATGAGTAAAGGTAGACAGTATGAATTATGTACATGTGTATACATGTATATGTCTGTGTGTATATATATATGTCTTCGTTGACATGTATAGGTATGTATATTTGCGTGTGTGGACGTGTATGTATATACATGTATATATGGGTGGGGTGGGCCATTCTTTCGACTGTTTCCTTGCGCTATCTCGCTAACGCAGGAGACAGCGACAAAGCAAAATATATAAATATAATATGATATAATATAATATATATATATATATATATATATATATATATATATATATATATATATATATATATATATATATATATATATATTATATATATATATAGTGAGTGGGTCATGGAGAATGGTTTGGGAAACGAAGAAGAGGTAGTGAAAGCTATGCGGTAGATGAAAGCTGGCAAGGCGGCTGGTTTAGACAGTATTGCAGTGAAATTCATCAAAAAACAGGGTGTGTGTGTTGTTGACTACTTGTTGAGGATATTGAATGTATGTATGCCCCTTGGTGAAGTGCCTGAGGATTGGCGTAATGCATGGGTGGTGAGGATATTAAATGTATGTGTAGCTCCTGGTGAAGTGCCTGATGATTGGCTAATGCAAGCAAAGTGCCATTTTACAAAGGCAAATGGGATAAAGGTGAGTGTTCAAATTACAGAGGTATAAGTTTGTTGAGTATTCCTGGGAAATTATATGGGAGGGTATTGATTGAGATGGTGAAGGCATGTACAGAGGATCAGATTGGGGAAGAGCAGTGTGGTTTCAGAAGTGGTAGAGGATGTGTGGATCAGGTGTTTGCTCTGAAGAATGTATGTGAGAAATACTTAGAAAAACAAATGGATTTGTATGTAGTTTTTATGGATCTGGAGAAGACATAAGATAGAATTGAGAGAGATGCTCTGTGGAAGGTATCAAGAGTATATAGTGTGGGAGGCAAGATGCTAGAAGCCGTGAAAAGTTTTTATCGAGGATGTACGGCATATGTATGAGTAGGAGGAGAGGAAAGTGACTGTTTCCCAGTGAATGTCGGTTTGCGGCAGAGGTGCATGATGTCTCCATGATTGTTTAATTTGTTTATGCATTGGGTTGTTAGAGAGGCGAATGTAAGAGTTTTGGAGAGAGGGGCAAGTATGCAGTCTCTTGTGGATGAGAGGGCTTTGAAAGTGAGCCAGTTTTTGTTCACTGATGATACAGCGCTTGTGGCTGATTCGGGTGAGAAAGTGCAGAAGCTGGTGACTGACTATGGTATACTGTGTGAAAGAAGAAAGCATTGAGTAAATGTGAATAAGAGCAAGGTTATTAGGTAAAGTAGAGTTCAGGGAAAAATCAACTGGGAGGTAAGTTTGAATGGAGATAAACTGAAAGAAATGAGGCTATTTAGATATCTGGGAGTGGATTTGGCAACGAGTGGAACCATGAAAGTGGGAGTGAGTCATAGGGTAGGGGAGTGGGCGAAAGTTCTGGGAGCACAGAAGAATGTGTGGAAGGCGAGAACATTAGCTCGGAAATCAAAAATGGGTATGGTTGAAGGATTAGTGGTTCCAACAATGTTATATGGTTGCGTGGCGTGGGCTGTAGATAGGTTTATGCGGAGGAGGGTGGATGTGTTGGAAATGAGATGTTTGAAGCCAATATGTGATGTGAAGTGGTTTCATCGAGTAAGTAATGAAAGGGCAAGAGAGATGTGTGGTAATAAAAGGAGTGTGGTTGAAGGAGCAGAAGAGGGTGTTATGAAATGGTTTGGTCAGATGTAGAGAATGAGTGAGGAAAGATTGACAAAGAGGATATATATGTCAGAGGTGGAGGGAACGAGGAGAAGAGGGAGACCAAATTAGTGGTGGAAGGATAAAATGAGAAAGATTTTGAGCGATCGGGGCCAAAACATGCAGGAGGGTGAAAGGAGTGCAAGGAAGAGAGTGAATTGTAATGATGTGGTATGCCGAGTCGATGTGCTGTCCATGGATTAAACCAGGGCATGTGAAGCGTCTGGGGTAAACCATGGTAAGTTTTGTGGGGCCTAGATGTGGAAAGGAAGCTGTGGTTTCGGTGCATTATACATACAGCTAGAAAGAGAGTGTGAACGAGTGTGCCCTTTGTTTTCTTTTCCAAGGGCTACCTCTCGCGCATTCGGGGAAGGGGAGTTTCATTTCATGTGTGTCAGGATGGCGATGGAAATGAACAAAGGCAGCAAGTGTGATTTATGTACATGTGTACATATGTATATGTATGTGTATTTTATATATATGTATACATTGAAATATATAGGGAAATATATATGTGCGTGTGTGGAAGTGTATGTAAATACATGTGTATGTCGGTGGGTTGGGCCAGTTCTTACGTCTGTTTCCTTGCGCTACCTCGCTAACGTGGGAGACAGCGACAAAGTATGAAATAGACAAATAAATGATAGAGAATGTGTGGATCAGGTGTTAGCTTTGAAGGCATATGATAGAGTTGATAGAGATGCTCTGTGGAAGGTATCAAGAATATATGGCGTGGGAGGTAAGTTGCTACAAGCCGTGAAAAGTTTTTATCGAGGATGTAAGGCATGTGTACGAGCTGGACGAGAGGAAAGTGATTGGTTCCCAGTGAACGTTGGTTTGTGGCAGGGGTGTGCGATGTCTCTATGGTTGTTTCAGTTTTTTATGGTTGGGGTTGTTAGTGAGGTGAATACAGGAGTTTTGGAAAGAGGGGCAAGTATGCAGTCTCTTGTGGATGAGAGAGTTTGGGATGTGAGTGTATTGTAGTTCGCTGAAGATACAACGCTTGTGGCTGATTTGGGTGAGAAACTACAGAAGCTGGTGACTGAGTCTGGTAAAGTGTTTGAAACATGAGAGTAAATGTGAATAGCTGAGAGTAAATGTGAATAAGAGCAACGTTATTAGGTACAGGAGAGTTGAGGGTCAAGTCAATTGGGAGGTAAGTTTGAATGGAAAAAAAATGGAGGAAGTGAAGTGTTTTAGATATCTGGGAGTGGGTCTGGCAGCGGATGGAACCATGGAAGCGGAAGTGAATCATAGGGTGGGGGAGGGGGCGAAAGTTCTGAGAGATTTGAAGAATGTGTAAAAGTCGAAAACGTTATATTGGAAAGCAAAATTGGGTATGCTTGAAGGAAAAATTGGTTCCAACAATGTTATATGGTTGCGAGGCGTGTGCTATAGATAGAGATATGTGGAGGGGGGGTGGATGTAATAGAAATGAGATGTTTGAGGACAATATGTGGTGTGAGGTGCTTTGATCGAGTAAATAAAGAAAGTGTAAGAGAAATGTGTCGTAATTAAAGAGTGTGGTTGAGAGAGCAGAAGAGGGTGTTTTGAAATGGTTTGTTCACATGGAGAGAAAGAGTGACGAAAGATTGACAAAGAGTATATATGAGTCAGAGGTGGAGGGAACAACGATAAGTGGGAGACCAATTTGAAGGTGGAAAGATGGAGTGAAAAATGTTTTGAGTGATCGTGGCCTGAACATGCAGGAGGGTGAAAGTCGTGCAAGGAGTAGAGTGAATTGGAATGATGTGGTATACAGGGGTCGACGTGCTGTCAATGGATTGAACCAGGGCATGTGAAGAGTCTGGGGTAAACCATGGATGTGGAAAGGGAGCTGTGGTTTCGGTGCATTATACATGTCAGCTAGAGACTGAGTGTGAACGAATGCGGCCTTTGTTGTCTTTTCTTACCGATGTGTGGCGAGGTGGTGACGGAAATGAATAAGGGCAGACAGTATGAATTATGTACATGTGTATATATGTATATGCCTGTGGGTATATGTATGTATACGCTGAGATGTATACGTATGTATATTTGCGTGTGTGGACGTGTTTGTATATACTTGTGGATGTGGGTGGGTTGGGCAATTCTTTCGTCCGCTTTCTTACGCTACCTCGATAACGCGGGAGACAGCAACAAAAAATAATATGCAATATATATATATATATATATATATATATATATATATATATATATATATATATATATATATATATATAAATATATATATATATATATATATATATATATATATATATATATATATATATATATATATATAGATATATATATATATATATATATATATATATATATATATATATATATATATATATATATATATATATATATATATATATATATTATATTTATTTATTATACTTTGTCGCTGTCTCCCGCGTTTGCGAGGTAGCGCAAGGAAACAGACGAAAGAAATGGCCCAACCCACCCCCATACACATGTATATACATACGTCCACACACGCAAATATACATACCTACACAGCTTTCCATGGTTTACCCCAGACGCTTCACATGCCTTGATTTAATCCACTGACAGAACGTCAACCCCGGTATACCACATCGCTCCAATTCACTCTATTCCTTGAACTCCTTTCACCCTCCTGCATGTTCAGGCCCCGATCACACAAAATCTTTTTCACTCCATCTTTCCACCTCCAATTTGGTCTCCCTCTTCTCCTCGTTCCCTCCACCTCCGACACATATATCCTCTTGGTCAATCTTTCCTCACTCATTCTCTCCATGTGCCCAAACCACTTCAAAACACCCTCTTCTGCTCTCTCAACCACGCTCTTTTTATTTCCACACATCTCTCTTACCCTTACGTTACACACTCGATCAAACCACCTCACACCACACATTGTCCTCAAACATCTCATTTCCAGCACATCCATCCTCCTGCGCACAACTCTATCCATAGCCCACGCCTCGCAACCATACAACATTGTTGGAACCACTATTCCTTCAAACATACCCATTTTTGCTTTCCGAGATAATGTTCTCGACTTCCACACATTTTTCAAGGCCCCCAGAATTTTCGCCCCCTCCCCCACCCTATGATCCACTTCCGCTTCCATGGTTCCATCCGCTGCCAGATCCACTCCCAGATATCTAAAACACTTCACTTCCTCCAGTTATATATGTATATATATGTATATATATATATATATATATATATATATATATATATATATATATATATATATATATATATATATATATATATATATATATATATATATATATATATACATATATATACATATATATATATATATATATATATATATATATATATATATATATATATATATATATATATATATATATATATATATATATATATATATATATATATATATATATATATATATATATATATATATATATATATATATATATATTATCCCTGGGGATAGGGGATTAAGAATACTTCTCACGTATTCCCTGCGTGTCGTCAAAGGCGACTAAAAGGGGAGGGAGCGGGGGGCTGGAAATCCTCCCCTCTCGTTTTTTTTTAATTTTCCAAAAGACGGAACAGAGGGGGCCAGGTGAGGATATTCCAAAAAAGGCCCAGTCCTCTGTACTTAACGCTACCTCGCTAACGCAGGAAATGGCGAATAGTTTGAAAGAAAGAAAAGATATATATATATATATATATATATATATATATATATATATATATATATATATATATATATATATATATATATATATATATATCTATATATATATATATATATATATATATATATATATATATATATATATATATATATATATTTTATATACATATATATATATATATATATATATATATATATATATATATATATATATATATATATATATATATATATATATATATATATATATATATATATATATATATATATATATATATATATATATATATATATATATATATATATATATATATATATATATATATATATATATATATATATATATATATATATATATATATATATATATATATAAATATATATATATATATATATATATATATATATATATATATATATATATATATATATATATATATATATATATATATATATATATATATATATATATATATATATATAAATATATATATATATATATATATATATATATATATATATATATATATATATATATATATATATATATATATATATATATATATATATATATATATATATATATATATATATATATATATATATATATATATATATATATATATATATATATATATATATAAATATATATATATATATATATATATATATATATATATATATATATATATATATATATATATATATATATATATATATATATATATATATATCCCTGGGGATAGGGGAGAAAGAATACTTCCCACGTATTCCCTGCGTGTCGTAGAAGGCCACTAAAAGGGGAGGGAGCGGGTGGCTGGAAATCCTCCCCTCTCTTGTTTTTTTATAATTTTCCTAAAGAAGGAACAGAGATGGGGGTCAGGTGAGGATATTCCCTCTAAGACCCAGTTCTCTGTTCTTAACGCTACCTCGCTAACGCGGGAAATGGCAAATAGTATGAAAAAAAAAAAAAAATATATATATATATATATATATATATATATATATATATATATATATATATATAGTTTTCATGCATGGTGTTTTGACAAGAAAATAGTGAAGTTGGAGAAAAATGTAGCTTAGACATTCAAGCTTATTGATTCAGTGGTGAAATTGATGAGAACTGCTATTGACGTTTGTGTGAATAAATTGTACATTTCCTTTTCCATAGCCAGAGGTTGAACCATTATGTGACGTTCATTTTTTTCATTCATTTCAAGCTAAAAGTTTGTTTTCTAAATTGTTTCTTACATTTTTCATATGTATATATATGTATGTGTGTGTGTGTGTGTATGTGCGTATGTGTGTGTATGTGTGTGTGTGTGTGTGTATATATATATGTATATTATCCCTGGGGATAGGGGTGAAAGAATACTTCCCACGTATTCCTCGCTTGTCGTAGAAAGCGACTAGAGGGGACGGGAGCGGGGGGCCGGAAATCCTCCCCTCCTTGTATTAACTTTCTAAAATGGGAAACAGAAGAAGGAGTCACGCGGGGAGTGCTCATCCTCCTCGAAGGCTCAGAGTGGGGTGCCTAAATGTGTGTGGATGTAACCAAGATGTGAAAAAAGGAGAGATAGGTAGTATGTTTGAGGAAAGGAACCTGGATGTTTTGGCTCTGAGTGAAACGAAGCTCAAGGGTAAAGGGGAAGAGTGGTTTGGAAATGTCTGGGGAGTGAAGTCAGGGGTTAGTGAGAGGGCAAGAGCAAGGGAAGGAGTAGCAATACTCCTGAAACAGGAGTTGTGGGAGTATGTGATAGAATGTAAGAAAGTAAATTCTCGATTAGTATGGGTAAAATTGAAAGTTGATGGAGAGAGGTGGGTGATTATTGGTGCATATGCACCTGGGCATGAGAAGAAAGATCATGAGAGGCAAGTGTTTTGGGAGCAGCTAAATGAGTGTGTTAGCGGTTTTGATGCACGAGACCGGGTTATAGTGATGGGTGATTTGAATGCAAAGGTGAGTAATGTGGCAGTTGAGGGAATAATTGGTATGCTTGGGGTGTTCAGTGTTGTAAATGGAAATGGTGAAGAGCTTCTAGATTTATGTGCTGAAAAAGGACTGATGATTGGGAATACCTGGTTTAAAAAGCGAGATATATATAAGTATACTTATGTAAGTAGGAGAGATGGCCAGAGAGCGTTATTGGATTACGTGTTAATTGACAGGCGTGCGAAAGAGAGACTTTTGGATGTCAATGTGCTGAGAGGTGCAACTGGAGGGATGTCTGATCATTATCTTGTAGAGGCTAAGGTGAAGATTAGTATGGGTTTTCAGAAAAGAAGAGTGAATGTTGGGGTGAAGAAGGTGGTGAGAGTAAGTGAGCTTGGGAAGGAGAACTGTGTGAGGAAGTATCAGGAGAGACTGTGTACAGAATGGAAAAAGGTGAGAACAATGGAAGTAAGGGGAGTGGGGGAGGAATGGGATGTATTTAGGGAATCAGTAATGGATTGCGCAAAAGATGCTTGTGGCATGAGAAGAGTGGGAGGTGTGCAGTTTAGAAGGGGTAGTGAGTGGTGGGATGAAGAAGTAAGAGTATTAGTGAAAGAGAAGAGAGAGGCATTTGGACGATTTTTGCAGGGAAAAAATGCAATTGAGTGGGAGAAGTATAAAAGAAAGAGACAGGAGGTCAAGAGAAAGGTGCAAGAGGTGAAAAAAAGGGCAAATGAGAGTTGGGGTGAGAGAGTATCAGTAAATTTTAGGGAGAATAAAAAGATGTTCTGGAAGGAGGTAAATAGGGTGCGTAAGACAAGGGAGCAAATGGGAACTTCAGTGAAGGGCGTAAATGGGGAGGTGATAACAAGTAGTGGTGATGTGAGAAGGAGATGGAATGAGTATTTTGAAGGTTTGTTGAATGTGTCTGATGACAGAGTGGCAGATATAGGGTGTTTTGGTCGAGGTGGTGTGCAAAGTGAGAGGGTTAGGGAAAATGATTTGGTAAACAGAGAAGAGGTAGTAAAAGCTTTGCGGAAGATGAAAGCCGGCAAGGCAGCAGGTTTGGATGGTATTGCAGTGGAATTTATTAAAAAAGGGGGTGACTGTATTGTTGACTGGTTGGTAAGGTTATTTAATGTATGTATGACTCATGGTGAGGTGCCTGAGGATTGGCGGAATGCGTGCATAGTGCCTATTGTACAAAGGCAAAGGGGATAAGAGTGAGTGCTCAAATTACAGAGGTATAAGTTTGTTGAGTATTCCTGGTAAATTATATGGGAGGGTATTGATTGAGAGGGTGAAGGCATGTACAGAGCATCAGATTGGGGAAGAGCAGTGTGGTTTCAGAAGTGGTAGAGGATGTGTGGATCAGGTGTTTGCTTTGAAGAATGTATGTGAGAAATACTTAGAAAAGCAAATGGATTTGTATGTAGCATTTATGGATCTGGAGAAGGCATATGATAGAGTTGATAGAGATGCTCTGTGGAAGGTATTAAGAATATATGGTGTGGGAGGCAAGTTGTTAGAAGCAGTGAAAAGTTTTTATCGAGGATGTAAGGCATGTGTACGTGTAGGAAGAGAGGAAAGTGATTGGTTCTCAGTGAATGTAGGTTTGCGGCAGGGGTGTGTGATGTCTCCATGGTTGTTTAATTTGTTTATGGATGGGGTTGTTAGGGAGGTAAATGCAAGAGTCTTGGAAAGAGGGGCAAGTATGAAGTCTGTTGGGGATGAGAGAGCTTGGGAAGTGAGTCAGTTGTTGTTCGCTGATGATACAGCGCTGGTGGCGGATTCATGTGAGAAACTGCAGAAGCTGGTGACGGAGTCTGGTAAAGTGTGTGGAAGAAGAAAGTTAAGAGTAAATGTGAATAAGAGCAAGGTTATTAGGTACAGTAGGGCTGAGGGTCAAGTCAACTGGGAGGTGAGTTTGAATGGAGAAAAACTGGAGGAAGTGAAGTGTTTTAGATATCTGGGAGTGGATCTGTCAGCGGATGGAACCATGGAAGCGGAAGTGGATCATAGGGTGGGGGAGGGGGCGAAAATTTTGGGAGCCTTGAAAAATGTGTGGAAGTCGAGAACATTATCCCGGAAAGCAAAAATGGGTATGTTTGAAGGAATAGTGGTTCCAACAATGTTGTATGGTTGCGAGGCGTGGGCTATGGATAGAGTTGTGCGCAGGAGGATGGATGTGCTGGAAATGAGATGTTTGAGGACAATGTGTGGTGTGAGGTGGTTTGATCGAGTAAGTAACGTAAGGGTAAGAGAGATGTGTGGAAATAAAAAGAGCGTGGTTGAGAGAGCAGAAGAGGGTGTTTTGAAATGGTTTGGGCACATGGAGAGAATGAGTGAGGAAAGATTGACCAAGAGGATAGATATATGTGTCGGAGGTGGAGGGAACGAGGAGAAGAGGGAGACCAAATTGGAGGTGGAAAGATGGAGTGAAAAGGATTTTGTGTGATCGGGGCCTGAACATGCAGGAGGGTGAAAGGAGGGCAAGGAATAGAGTGAATTGGAGCGATGTGGTATACAGGGGTTGACGTGCTGTCAGTGGATTGAATCAAGGCATGTGAAGCGTCCGGGGTAAACCATGGAAAGCTGTGTAGGTATGTATATTTGCGTGTGTGGACGTGTGTATGTACATGTGTATGGGGGGGGGTTGGGCCATTTCTTTCGTCTGTTTCCTTGCGCTACCTCGCAAACGCGGGAGACAGCGACGAGTATAAAAAAAAAAAAAGAAATGAAAAAAAAAAAAAAATATATATATATATATATATATATATATATATATATATATATATATATATATATATACATTTTTTTTTCTATTTTTCTTTGTCGCTGTCTCCCGCGATTGCGAGGTAGCGCAAGGAAACAGACGAAAGAAATGGCCCAACCCACACCCATACACAATGTATATACATACACGTCCACACACGCAAATATACATACCTATACATCTCAATGTACACATATATATACACACAGAGACACATACATATATACCCATTCAAATAATTCACACTGTCTGCCTTTATTCATTCAGGTCGCCACCTCGCTACACATGGAATACCATCCCCATCCCCCCTCATGTGTGCGAGGTAGCACTAGGAAAACACAACAAAGGCCCCATTCGTTCACACTCAGTCTCTAGCTGTCATACAATAATGCCCGAAACCACAGCTCCCTTTCCACATCGAGGCTCCACACAACTTTCCATGGTTTACCCCAGACGCTTCACATGCCCTGATTCAATCCACTGACAGCACGTCAACCCCGGTATACCAGATCGATCCAATTCACTCCATTCCTTGCCCTCCTTTCCCCTCCTGCATGTTCAGGCCCCGATCACACAAAATCTTTTTCACTCCATCTTTCCACCTCCAATTTGGTCTCCCTCTTCTTCTCGTTCCCTCCACCTCCGACACATATATCCTCTTGGTCAATCTTTCCTCACTCATTCTCTCCATGTGCCCAAACCATTTCAAAACACCCTCTTCTGCTCTCTCAACCAAGCTCTTTTTATTTCCACACATCTCTCTTACCCTTACGTTACTTACTTGATCAAACCACCTCACACCACACATTGTCCTCAAACATCTCATTTCCAGCACATCCACCCTTCTGCGCACAACTCTATCCATAGCCCACGCCTCGCAACCATACAACATTGTTGGAACCACTATTCCTTCAAACATACCCATTTTTGCTTTCCGAGATAATGTTCTCGACGTCCACACATTCTTCAAGGCTCCCAGAATTTTCGCCCCCTCCCACACCGTATGATCCACTTCCGCTTCCATGGTTCCATCCGCTGCCAGATCCACTCCCAGATATCTAAAACACTTTACTTCCTCCAGTTTTTCTCTATTCAAACTTACCTCCCAATTGACTTGACCCTCAACCCTACTGTACCTAATAACCTTGCTCTTATTCACATTACTCATAACTTTCTTCTTCACACACTTTACCAAACTCAGTCACCAGCTTCTGCAGTTTCTCACATGAATCAGCCACCAGCGCTGTATCATCAGCGAACAACAACTGACTCACTTCCCAAGGTCTCTCATCCCCAACAGACTTCATACTTGCCCGTCTTTGCAAAACTCTTGCATTCACCTCCCTAACAACCCCATCCATAAACAAATTAAACAACCATGTAGACATCACACAACCCTGCCGCAAACCTACATTCACTGAGAACCAATCACTTTCCTCTCTTCCTACACGTACACATGCCTTACATCCTCGATAAAAACTTTTCACTGCTTCTAACAACTTGCCTCCCACACCATATGTTCTTAATACCTTCCACAGAGCATCTCTATCAACTCTATCATATGCCTTCTCCAGATCCATAAACGCTACATACAAATCCATTTGCTTTTCTAAGTATTTCTCACATACATTCTTCAAAGCAAACACCTGATCCACACATCCTCTACCACTTCTGAAACCACACTGCTCTTCCCCAATCTGATGCTATGTACATGCTTTCACCCTCTCAATCAATACCCTCCCATATAATTTACCAGGAATACTCAACAAACTTATACCTCTGTAATATGAGCACTCACTCTTATCCCCTTTGTCTTTGTACAATGGCACTATGCACGCATTCCGCCAATCCTCAGGCACCTCACCATGAGTCATACATACATTAAATAACCTTACCAACCAGTCAATAATACAGTCACCCCCTTTTTTAATAAATTCCTCTGCAATACCATCCAAACCTGCTGCCTTGCCGGCTTTCATCTTCCGCAAAGCTTTTACTACCTCTTCTCTGTTTACCAAATCATTTTCCCTAACCCTCTCACTTTGCACACCACCTCGACCAAAACACCCTATATCTGCCACTCTATCATCAAACACATTCAACAAACCTTCAAAATACTCACTCCATCTCCTTCTCACATCACCACTACTTGTTATCACCTCCCCATTTGCGCCCTTCACTGAAGTTCCCATTTGCTCCCTTGTCTTACGCACTTTATTTACCTCCTTCCAGAACATCTTTTTATTCTCCATAAAATTTAATGATACTCTCTCACCCCAACTCTCATTTGTCCTCTTTTTCACCTCTCGCACCTTTCTCTTGACCTCCTGTCTCTTTCTTTTATACATCTCCCACTCAATTGCATTTTTTCCATGCAAAAATCGTCCAAATGCCTCTCTCTTCTCTTTAACTAATAATCTTACTTCTTCATCCCACCACTCACTACTCTTTGTAATCAACCCCCCTCCCACTCTTCTCATGCCACAAGCATCTTTTGCGCAATCCATCACTGATTCCCTAAATACATTCCATTCCTCCCACATCTCTGGGGATACGGGAGAAATAATACTTCCCACGTGTTCCCTGCGTGTCGTAGAAGGCGACTAAAGGGAGGGAGCGGGGGGCTGGAAATCCTCCCCCTCGTTTCTGATTTTCCAAAAGAAGGAACAGAGAAGGTGGCCGAGCGAGGATTTCCCTCAAAGGCGCAGTCCTCCGTTGTTAACGCTATCTCGCTAACGCGGAAGATGGCGAATAGTATAAAAAAGAAAAAGAATACACACCCACATACACTGAAAGCTTGTGTTCTGACGTAGTAATACATTTTGATTTTCTGAAGCTGATCATTTAGAGTTTGAGAATTGTGGGTCTAGTTGGTCGGGTAATGACCTTTCCTGCCGTTCATTGGTGGCAGCTCATGAGGTGGTCATCCGTGGGTACTCTGCTGGAGTGCCTGGGATAATTGGTTCCCATGTTTGTTGGACCATGTCACAGTCCCAGCAGGTCGCCGAGTGGTCAGTCTTACTATTAAGGAGGAGTCCATGGACATTGTTGAAGATAGATACGTACTATAGTGGGCCACTGAATGTTCTTTTTAATTAAGTGATAACCACCCCCCCCTCTCTCTCTCTCTCTCTCTCTCTCTCTCTCTCTCTCTCTCTCTCTCTCTCTCTCTCTCTCTCTCTCTCTCTCTCTCTCTCTCTCTCTCTCTCTCTCTCTCTCTCTCTCTCTCTCTCCATTTACCTTTAATCCTACTATGTCTTTGGCCATAAGTTTTTCACCTTCATTCCCAGTCAGGCCTTCCAATATTGTCTCCACTTTTTACAAAATGCATTTCATTCTCGTTCTTCCTATTCCCAGTTCGAGTCCTATACCTCTACAAGACAAGGCTGGCCTATATACAATTATATGATAGTAGCAGCTTAGCCGAGAGCTAATGACATTAGAAATGAGGAATCATTTCTCGATTACGCATCACTTTATTTGTATCGTTTCTCCGGAAGATGAATGAAGCAGTATTTCTTAACGTTTCACATAACTACATACACTACTGCATATATATGACCTGCTGTAGCACGAGACTCGTGGTGTGCGCCGTGGACCAACGAGTGCGACACCCGTCATCACACACTTGAGGGTAATGACTCACATCATCGCTTCTCTGGAATATTAGTTTTCCATAAAAGTCTCGCTCGACCATGATATCTGCCAGTCCCATCTGTCATCTGTGGTCTCCTGTGGACCACAGCCAAGCAGCTGACCAATATTTTGTGTTTATGCGTATTGGAAATACATGACGTGCAGAATGTGCGTGAGTGTTCTGTGAAGAAATCTATATATACTATTTGTGTTCAATATCATCTTAGGTAGAGTTCTTTATTTGCAATGGTGCAATGTCGTAATTTAACATTTATTAAACATTAAGCGTGCCCAAGCTATTCTATTCTGTTTGAGTAAATATACATTCAGGTTATTGATCTCCCTTGAAACTTCATGTGAATTTGCTTTGGTACACAATTCTTCATATATGAATGTTCTTAGCTATCTGAAAATCACTGAATACGTCAAGACTTAGATTATTTGCTCAAGTTCAGCACAATTCCTGAGGCTGTCACTTCAGAAAATATGTTAAAAATATTCTTTGATAAGACATATGCTGGCATAGTGTCGGTGCTTATCGCTCTCTGTTTCATGTTGTGTGGAAAGGAAGGTTCACTACTGATGCATCAACTCATGAAGTTGTTGAGAGAGAGAGAGAGAGAGAGAGAGAGAGAGAGAGAGAGAGAGAGAGAGAGAGAGAGAGAGAGAGAGAGAGAGAGAGAGAGAGAGAGAGAGAGAGAGAGAGAGAGAGAGAGAGAGAGAGAGAGAGATCTAACCTTCAGTCTCTGCTCTTCGGTAAAAGAGAATTTAAAGTACGAGGCTTAATTAAAGCCAGAGATATCTTGAAGCAAATTTGAAAGTATTTAAGGACGAGAGAATGGGCTTCATAGACCCACTGGGATCTTTCAAATTACATTGTAAGGTTTCATATGTCATGAGGACTTCGTCCTTAAGCTTCAGTGGATGAAGGGACCTCTTTCTGCTCTCTGAAATCCATTATAAAGTTATATCATTTATGAATGACTCGCCTTAACATTTGGTGCCTTCCAATTCATCGCCTTAAATCAGGTTATCTGTTCCAGTCAAGCTACTTAATCCAGGTAACGAGTTCATCGAAGTAGATCATTCTTCTAGAATCATCTTAAAGCCAGGTGTTCGTCAGTGTACACATGAATCCCGTATACACTCAGACTTCTATCCCTGAGCTTCACTTGAGTAGCTTTACTCCGTGAGCCAGTGCTCCAACTCCGTGAGAATAAGTAGACGTCCCACTGCACGTAATGACTGAAAGCCTAGTTGGAGTCACCATACATATAACAGCACATTCCCCAGAGCGGTATATTTGACATGAACCTAGTCTGAATGTTTCAAGAATACTAAGCCATATACGGAATGTTATGGCTAGAAAAGCATCATCTGAATTAAAGTTGAAACTGCATAAAAAAGAAATGCGATCTAACATTCATAGCTTCATCACCTACATATACAGTGTATACAGAGTTTTAAAAGTGTATAACATTGATAGACAACAACATGCAAGATATACGTTTTAGATGGTTTCCTGTTGCGAGCCTAACCTGTGAGGAAGGTCTGGCACTCGTCATCTTCAGGATGAACGTGGTCTCTGACAGATATGTCTTTAAGATCACTGAAAAGCCTCCTAGGCAAGATTTGATCGAACGTGTATTAGTTTATATAAGTTCACTTATGGTTCGAAGTATTTTTGATTTCTTAGATTTGCTGATTGTCGCATTTATGTAAACATTTTTTCAAATTTTTCTATCATCAGATAGGCATTCAACTGACAATGATCAAACCTAACCTCATCCCATTTTGGTTTGATATGAGAAAATATATAATTTCTCAGCCCCACACTACATCCTTCTGTTGATTCGTCTTACTTTACGTTACTACAACCACACTTAATTTTCCTTTATTACTCTAGTATGATTTGTAGATAAACCTACGTCAAACGAGAATATATTAGATTTAGTTTTGATTAGCAATGTTGAAGTCGGAGGAAACGTTAGTACATGTTAAAACTGACAAATTACATTTGAGTTACCTTTTAACATTGCCTGTCATGCTGGTCACCATGAGAGACGTGAAAAAACTAGATTGTAGATTTGCAAATTGTAAAGATCTTCGCGTTGTTCTTCACAGGCAAACTTGAGATGATGCTATAAATGAAAGTTTGTCAACATAAAACCAGTTCTCATAGAGGGAAATTGAAAAACAGCCATCACATCATTATACTTTGGTTAGACAAAATACTAGACAATGATCAGAGATGAACTAGTTAAGCTAATAACCAGCTATCAATATCGGTTTCGTAGTATAAGATCACATTAGATGATTGTACAAATGATATATGATGACTTAAATCCCTAAAAGGCCTTACAAGATTCCATAAAGCTTTCTACAAAACATCACGTAAAAGACTCAGATAGAATCAAAGTCCGTGGCAGAGGTAATCGAGTGCTTTAATAAGGGTATTCAGTTGTCCTAGACGTCCCAGCTGACATGAATAAATAGATGAAGATGAATATACAACAACGAGAAGTGTGAACGAGGGAAGCATCAGACTGGCTCAGCATGACTCAGTCTTAAAAGCCAAACTTTTTACTAACTTTGTAACTGATCTAGAAAAAGTACGTTCTAAAATATGCTTGTGATAAGAAGTTATGAAAGAATGCTAGATTAAAGAAAGATTCCCCATAGATAAGAAGTGATTGAGACAGACTAATGAAGCGGCCAGAGACATGGCATATGGACATATTTTAAGTAACATTCTGGAAAGATAATTATTAACTACATATATGTAATGCTCAGAAAACCATTATCAAATGTAGCAGAAAAAAAAAGCCTTGAAGTGATAATTGTAATATCATAGAATACGCAAAGCAGTGCTACCTGGGTAGTGAAAAACCTATAGAATGATCAGTTTTATTCCTACAATATATGATATAATATGAAGGATACAATACTCACTGTATACAAGGCCTTGGTCAGACTTCACTGGGAACATACCCTTCGCCTCTGGTCACCACGCTTGACTAAGAACGTAACAAACTACAGCGAGCACAAAGAAAAACAGCAACAGTAATTCTGCCACTCAAACGTAATGTGAACCGAAAGAGGAAAGACTCAGAGATCTCAGATAATTTTTGCTAAAAAAGTAAACTCCGTAGATGTATATTTGAAAAAAATCTAACGTTTTTGACAAAATAAATGGCAATTTCTTCAAATTACATAGAGATTTGTCGACCAGAGATAACCCCCCAAAAGGGAACGGGAATATTCTTCTTAAGCCAGGAGAATGTAGACCCGTAACAGTGCGGCATCTGAAGGTTTTATCGCTCTGGCCTGTTGGGGAGAACCCACAGGTTTACGTCTGTAGATGATCAATTTAGCTCCATCACTCTAAGTGGTGGTGTTGCCTGAGAGGTTTGAGAGTTTCAAGTGGTCTATTTGAGCCCGGGATGTGAGGCTTGAATACCCCTTAGACCGCATTACGATGTTCAGTTAACCTAAATATTTTGTGTACAACCACAATATTCTTGAATATACCCTTCTTTCTTTCATACTTGATGACGCCCGCGATGGCGAGGTAAAGCTCTTTTATAAACGTCAAACATGAAATTGCTAAAGTGTTCACCCATGATCTCAATGGATCTCTCTCGGATAGAATCGTACCGCTGGGCTGGAGACTGGCAGACTTAACTAAACAGGGTAGTCGTGAAATGCCTGGCAATTACCGACGGACTAGCTTCACATCAGGTATGTGCTAGCTTCTGGTGTCGATTATTTGATATTTCGTGGCTTACCTTGAACAATATACAATGATCACTAATGCAGAGCATGGATTTAGAAGACAGATTATGCCTGAAAAATCTCCCTAAATTTTATCATGCATTATTCAATATTCACGAAATCATAGCAATAGGTGTTATATTCCTAGGTTTCCAGAAAGCATTCGATGAAGCATCCCTCACTCTATGATATGCTGATGTTTAAAGTCTTGAGGATTACTACTTCTATAGGAAACTGAGTTGAAGCCTGGTCTCGTTGTAGGAGACAAGAGTCGTAATGAATGGTGAATCATCACCGAATTCACCCTTTATTGGTGGGGTCCTCCAGGGGTCATTACTGGACCTATACTTTTCATCATCTATATTGATGATATTGATATAAGGCTGAACAACTTTATTGCCTAAATTTACAGATGACACACAGATGGGCAGTGCAATATTCATTGAAGAAGATAAGCTAAGAGTGCAGGAGGACCTAAATCAAGTTATTTAGTAGTCTAGAAAATGGCAAATGCTATTTGAGAGAGAGAGAGAGAGAGAGAGAGAGAGAGAGAGAGAGAGAGAGAGAGAGAGAGAGAGAGAGAGAGAGAGAGAGAGAGAGAGAGAGAGAGAGAGAGAGAGAGAGAGAGAGAGAGAGAGAGAGAGAGAGAGAGAGAGAGAGAGAGAGAGAGAGAGAGAGAGAGAGAGAGAGAGAGAGAGAGAGGTTGCACCAATGATTACAAGGCTTTGCGCTACCGGGCGATCTGAACTTATTAGCAAAACCTTATGATCCTCGAAGTTGTCAACCAGTTGTCTAAGAAATGAGAGCCGTAGCAAGTTGATTAATGATAGTTAGATAGATTAATACCAGGAGCCTTCAGGGTTGCTGCTACACTATAGCAGTAACCTCCACCATACCAGGAGCCTTCAGTGTTGCTGCTACACTATAGCAGTAACCTCCACCATACCAGGAGCCTTCAGGGTTGCTGCCTTGGTACAGACGTGGTTTCCATCACACTAAGAGCTTCCAGGTTGCCTCCACCTACAATAGTAATCTCCACCGTAGCAGATGCCTCTAGAACTGCTGTTCCACCTTCATCCACAGTAACGTGGTCTAGCTCAGCATCTTCCCCAGTCACATATCTCGGATTCACAGACGAATTCAAACTTCAGAATGGCTCAAGCAGCTCTCTTGTGGAACGAGAAGGAAATAAATTTTTCCTCTTGCCAAACTGAATTGCAGATTTGGGAGACACGAAGGAAATTCCTCGGTCGCATCACCGTAAAGCAGTGTGAGGCGACAGTTCAAATTGTATCCGAATGAAATTCTTACAGTCGCTGAAAGGATATGAAGGCTCCCTTATCGTGAATTTTACAAGGCCTCTGTGTTAGACTCTGGCTTGCCGGGACTCAAAGTGTATACGCTTGGGCTGGGACACAGTCAGCAAGGTACCGCAAGGAAACATACGAAATAATGGCCCAACCCACCCATCTACACATGTATATACATACACGTCCTCAAACGCACATATACATACCTATACATCTCAACGTATATATATATATATACACATGCACATATATACATATATACACATCTACATAATTCATACTGTCTGCCCTTATTCATCCCCTCGCCACCCGGCCACACATGAAATGACAGCCTCCTCTCCCCGGATGTGCGCGAGGTAGCGATAGGAAAAGATAACAAAGGCCACATTCGTTCACACTCAGCCTCTAGCTGTCATATCTAAAGCACCGAAACCACAAGCTCCAATTCCACATCCAGGCACAAAAAAACATGCCATGGTTTACCCCAGACGCTTAACATGCCCTGGTTCAATCCATTGACAGCATTCGACCCCAGTATACAATATCGTTCCAGTTCACTCTATTCCTTGCACACCTTTCACCCTCCTGAATGTTCAGAACCCGAACACTCAAAATCATTTTCAATTCATCTTTCCACATCCAATTTGGTCACGCACTTCTCCTCGTTCCCTCCATCTCTGACACACATATGTAATCTTTGTCAATCTTTTCTTACTCATTCTCTCCACGTAACCAAACCATTTCAAAACATCCTCTTCTACTCTCTCAAACACAATCATTTTATTACAACACATCTCTCTTACCCTTTCATTATTTACTCGGAAAAACCACCTCACACCATATATTGTCCTCAAACATTTCATTTCCAGCACATCCACCCTCTTCCGCATAACTCTATCCATAGCCCATGCCTTGCAACCATGTAACATTGTTGGAACCACTATTCCTTCAAACATACCCATCTTTGCTTTCCAAGATAACGTCCTTGACTTCAACACATTCTTCAACGCTCCCAGAACTTTCGCCCTTTCCCCCACCCAGTGATTCACTTCCGCTTCCACATTTCCATCCGGTGCCAAATCCACCCCTAGATATCTAAAACACTTCACTTCCTCCAGTTTTTCTCCATTGAAATTTACCTCCTAATTGACTTCTACCTCAACCCTACTGTACCTAATAACCTTGCTCTTATTCACATTTACTTTCAGCTTTCTTCTTTCACACACTTTACCAAACTCAATCACCAGCTTCTGCAATTTTTCACCCGAATCAGCCACCAGCGCTGTATCATCAGCGAATAATAACTGACTCACTTACCAAGCTCTTTCATCCACAACAGACTGCATACTTGCCCCTCTTTCCAAAACTCTTGCATTCACCTCCCTAACAACTCTATCCATAAAAGAATTAAACAACCATGGAGACAACACACACCCCTGCCACAAACCAACATTCACTGAGAACCAATCACTTTCCTCTCTTCCTACACGTACACATGCCTTACATTCTAGATAAAAACTTTTCACTGCTTCTGACAACTTACCTCCCACACTATATATTCTTAATACCTTTCACAGAGCATCTTTATTAACTCTATTATATGCCTTCTCCAGATTCATAAATGCTACATAAAAGTTCATTCGCTTTTTTAATTATTTCTCACGTACATCCTTAAAAGCAAACACCTGATCCACACATCCTCTACCACTTCTGAAACCATACTGCTCTTCCCCAACCTGATGCTCTGTACATGCCATCACCCTCTCAATAAATACCTTCCCATATAATTTCCCAGGAATACTCATCAAACTTATACCTCCGTAATTTGAGCACTCACTTTTATCCCCTTTGCCTTTGTACGAAGGCACTATGCAAGAATTCCGCTGTTCTTCACGCACTTCACCTTGAGTCATACATTCATTAAATAACCTTACCAACCATCCCCTTTTTTAATAAATTCCACTGCAATACCATCCAAACCCGTTGCCTTGGTAGGCTTTCATCTTCCGCAAAGCTTTTACTACCTCTTCTCTGTTTACCAAATCATTTTCCCTAACCCTCTCACTTTGCACACCATCTCGACCAAAACACACTATATCTGCCACTCTATCATCAAACACATTCAACAAACCTTCAAAATACTCACTCCATCTCCTTCTCACATCACCACTACTTGTTATCACCTCCCCATTAGCCACCTTCACTGATGTTTCCATTTGTTCCCTTATCTTACGCACTATATATACTTCCTTCCAAAACATCTTTTTATTCTCCCTAAAATTCAATGATACTCTCTCATCCCAAATCTCAGTTGCCCTCTTTTTCACCTCTTGCATATTTCTCTTGACCTCCTGCCTCTTTCTTTTATACATCTCGCACTCATTTGCAATCTTTTCCTGCAAAACTCGTCCAATTGCCTCTCTCTCCACTTTCACTAGTAATCTTACTTCTTCATCTAACCACTCATTACCCTTTCTAATCTGCACACATCCCACGCTTCTCATGACACAAGCATCTTTTGCGCAAGCCATCCCCCCTTCCCTAAATACATCCCATACCTCTCCCACTCCCTTTAAGTCCTTTGTTCTCACCTTCTTCCATTCTGTACTCAGTCTCTCCTGGTACTTCCTCACAAAAGTCTCCTTCCCAAGCTCACTTACTCTCACCATTTTCCTCACCACAACATTCTCTGATCTTTTCTGAAAACCTCTACAAATCTTCATCGTCGCCTCCACTAGAGGATGATCAGACATCCCTCCAGTTGCATCTCTCAGCACATTAACATCCAAAAGTCTCTTTCGTGCGCCTATCAATTAACACGTAATCCAGTAACTCTCTCTGGTCATCTGTCCTCCGTATATACGTATACTTATGTATATCTCTTTTCTTACACAAGGTATTCCTAAACACCAGTCCATTTTCAGCACATAAATCTACAAGCTCTTCACTATTTCTCTTTACAACACTGAGCACCCCATGGAAACCAATTATTCCCTCAACTGCCATATTACACACCTTTCCATTCAAATCACCCATCACTATAACCCTGTCTCGTGCATCAAAACTACTAACACACTCACTCAGCTGCACCCAAAGAATCGTACCTCTTATGATCTTTCTTCTAATGCTCAAGTGCATATGCACCAATAATCACACATCTCTCTCCATCCACATTCAGTCTTACCGATATCAATATCGAGTTTACTTTCTTACACTCCATTACATTCTCCCACCACTCCTGTATATATATATATATATATATATATATATATATATATATATATATATATATATATATATATATATATATATATATATATATATATATATATATATATATATATATATAATATATTATTTGGTTTAGGTATGTAGATGATGTTCTTTGTATTTGGCCAACAAATGAAAATTTACAAATATTTCTCCCCTTACTTAACAATTTAGTACCTTCTATCAAATTCACTGTAGAAAATGAAAACAATGGCATGTTACCATTTTTAGATTGCATGATCCATAGACAAGGTAACAAGTTTAAGTTTAGCATATACAGAAAACCCACCAATGTATGCTCATATATCCATTATTACTCATCTCATCATGACAGAGTTAAATTATCATCATTTCAATCTATGTTCCTAAGGGCATTACGTATTTGCAGTCCAGAGTTTATTCATGATGAGTTTGAGAAGATATATTCTATTGGATCAAAGTTAAAATACCCTATATCTTTCATTGATAAATCCCTTAAGTTAGCAAAGAAATCATTATATAGAGTTGAGCCCAAACCTCCCATTGACACCAAGAATCTTTTAGTTCTCCTTTTTAGTAATAATTTCACTTTGCTTCCCATGTTGCTTAAATCCTTTAATGTAAATGTTGCCCTTAGCAACAATAATACTATAAAGAATATCTTAATCAGGAATTCACCAGAAAATTCTCTTGGTTGCATATATAAAGTTTCTTGTGGAAACTGTGATAAATTCTATGTTGGTCAGACTGGTAAGGATCTTTCTGTTAGACTTAAGCAACATAAATATAGTATAAGAACGGGAAAAGAATCAAATACCTTGTTTAATCATGTTAAAAACTATGATCATTGTATTGACTGGAGTAACGCCATCTCAGTTGTTAACTCTAACTCTATTACCAAGAGAAATATCATTGAATCTTCTATGATTGAATACACAATATTACTTAATATTAGTGATGGTCTGTACAAATTAGATAACTTTATTGTTGATAAGATTTGTAAAAAGATAAGTTTATGAAAGCTCGTTTTATGTTTTGGACAATCACATGTTTACCAAATGACGTCCTAGCGTCGTCTCTTCGATGTATATCAACTGACTGTTATATTTCTCTCTTGTGTCTCCCCTGATGATGTGATTCAACCTCTGGCTATGGAAAAGGGAAATGTATAATTTATTTACACAAACGTCAATAGTAGTTCTCATCAATTTAACCACTGCATCAATGAGCTTCAATGTCTAAGCTACATAATATTTTTTTTCTTTTTTTTTTTTATTTTGCTTTGTCGCTGTCTCCCGCGTTTGAGAGGTGGCGCAAGGAAACAGACGAAAGAAATGGCCCAACCCACCCCTAATACACATGCATATACATACGTCCACACACGCAAATATACATACCTACACAGCTTTCCATGGTTCACCCCAGACGCTACACATGCCCTTATTCAATCCACTGAAAGCACCTCAACCCGGTATACCACATCGATCCAATTCACTCTATTCCTTGCCCTCCTTTCACCTTCCTGCATGTTCAGGCCCCGATCACACAAAATTTTTATCACTCCATCTTTCCACCTCCAATTTGGTCTCCCACTTCTCCTGGTTCCCTCCACCTCCGACACATATATCCTCTTGGTCAATCTTTCCTCACTCATTCTCTCCATGTGACCAAACCATTTCAAAACACCCTCTTCTGCTCTCTCAACCACGCTCTTTTTATTTCCACACATCTCTCTTACCCTTACGTTACTTACTCGATCAAACCACCTCACACCACATATTGTCTTCAAACATCTCAGTTCCAACACATCCATCCTCCTGCGCACAACTCTATCCATAGCCCACGCCTCGCAACCATACAACATTGTTGGAACCACTATTCCTTCAAACATACCCATTTTTGCTTTCCGAGATAATGTTCTCGACTTCCACAAATTCTTCAAGGCTCCCAGGATTTTCGCCCCGTCCCCCACCCTATGATCGACTTCCGCTTCCATGGTTCCATCCGCTGCCAGATCCACTCCCAGATATCAAAACACTTTACTTCCTCTAGTTTTTCTCCATTCAAACTTACCTCCCAATTGACTTGACCCTCAACACTACTGTACCTAATAACCTTGCTCTTATTCACAATTACGCTTAACTTTCTTCTTTCACACACTTTACCAAACTCAGTCACCAGCTCCTGCAGTTTCTCACATGAATCAGCCACCAGCGCTGTATCATCAGCGAACAACAACTGACTCACTTCCCAAGCACTCTCATCCCCAACAGACTTCATACTTGCCCATCTTTCCAAAACTCTTGCATTTACCTCCCTAACAACCCCATCCATAAACAAATTAAACAACCATGGAGACATCACACACCCCTGCCGCAAACCTATATTCACTGAAAACCAATCACTTTCCTCTCTTCCTGCACGTACACATGCCTTACATCCTCGATAAAAACTTTTCACTGCTTCTAACAACTTGCCTCCCACACCATATATTCTTAATACCTTCCACAGAGCATCTCTATTAACTCTATCATATGCCTTCTCCAGATCCATAAATACTACATACAAATCCATTTGCTTTTCTAAGTATTTCTCACATACATTCTTCAAAGCAAACACCTGATCCACACATCCTCTACCACTTCTGAAACAACACTGCTCTTCGCCAATCTGATGCTGTGTACATTCCTTCACCCTCTCAGTCAATACCCTCCCATATAATTTACCAGGACTACTCAACAAACTTATACCTCTGTAATTTGAGCACTCACTCTTATCCCCTTTGCCTTTGTACAATGGCACTATGCACGCATTCCGCCAATCCTCAGGCACCTCACCATGAGTCATACATATATTAAATAACCTTACCAACCAGTCAATAATACAGTCACCCCCTTTTTTAATAGATTCCACTGCAATACCATCCAAACCTGCTGCCTTGCCGGCTTTCATCTTCCCCAAAGCTTTTACTACCTGTTCTCTGTTTACCAAATCATTTTCCCTAACCCTCTCACTTTGCACACCACCTCGACCAAAACACCCTATATCTGCCACTCTATCATCAAACACATTCAACAAACCTTCAAAATACTCACTCCATCTCTTTCTCACATCACCACTACTTGTTATCACATCCCCATTTGCGCCCTTCACTGAAGTTCCCATTTGCTCCCTTGTCTTACGAACTTTATTTACCTCCTTCCAAAACATCTTTTTATTCTCCCTAAAATTTAATGATACTCTCTCACTCCAACTCTCATTTACCCTCTTTTTCACCTCTTGCACCTTTCTCTTGACCTCCTGTCTCTTTCTTTTATACATCCCCCACTCAATTGCATTTTTTCCTTTCAAAAATCGTGCAAATGCCTCTCTCTTCTCTTTCACTAATAATGTTACTTCTTCATCCCATCACTCACTACCCTGTTTTATCACCTCCCACTCTTCTCATGCCAAAAGCATCTTTTGCGCAATCCATCACTGATTCCCTAAATACATCCCATTCCTCCCCAACTCCCCTTACTTACATTGTTCTCAACTTTTTCCATTCTGTAGTCAGTCTCTCCCGGTACTTCCTCACACAAGTCTCCTTCCCAAGCTCACTTACTCTCGCCACCCTCTTCACCCAACATTCACTCTTCTTTTCTGAAAACCCATACAAATCTTCACCCTAGCCTCCACAAGATAATGATCAGACATCCCTCCAGTTGCACCTCTCAGCACATTAACATCAAAAAGTCTCTCTTTCGCGCGCCTGTCAATTAACACGTAATCTAATAACGTTCTCTGGCCATCTCTCCTACTTACATACGTATATTTATGTATATCTCGCTTTTTAAACCAGGTATTCCCAATCACCAGTCCCTTTTCAGCACATAAATCTACAAGCTCTTCACCATTTCCATTTACAACACTGAACACCCCATGTATACATTACTGCTACATTACTCACCTTTGCATTCAAATCACCCATCACTATAACCCGGTCTCGTGCATCAAAACCACTAACACACTCATTCAGCTGCTCGCAAAACACTTGCCTCTCATGATCTTTCTTCTCATGCCCAGGTGCATATGCACCAATAATCACCCATCCCTCTCCATCAGCTTTCAGTTTTACCCATATTAATCGAGAATTTACTTTCTTACATTCTATCAAATACTCCCACAACTGTTTCAGGAGTACTGCTACTCCTTCCCTTGCTCTTGTCCTCTCACTAACCCCTGACTTTACTCCCAAGACATTCCCAAACCACTCTTCCCCTTTACACTTGAGCTTCGTTTCACTCAGAGCCAAAACATCTAGGTTCCTTTCCTCAAACATACTACCTATCTCTTCTTTTTTCACATCTTGGTTACATCCACACACATTTAGACACCCCAGTCTGAGCCTTCGAGGAGGATGAGCACTCGCCGCATGAAACCTTCTTATGTTTCCCATTTTAGAAAGTTAAAAAAAATACAATGAGGGGAGGATCTCTGGCCCCCCGCTCCCATCCCCTCTAGTGGC
Organism: Panulirus ornatus; assembly: GCF_036320965.1. Taxonomy (NCBI): domain Eukaryota; kingdom Metazoa; phylum Arthropoda; class Malacostraca; order Decapoda; family Palinuridae; genus Panulirus; species Panulirus ornatus. The sequence goes on from NC_092241.1 coordinate 14,591,221, forward strand.
CTTCTACGACACCCGAGGAATGCGTAGGAAGTATTCTTTCACCCCTATCCCCAGGGATAATATATATATATATATATACATATATATATATACATACACATACATAAGCACATATGTATATATACACACACACACACACACATATACATATATATACATATGAAAAATGTAAGAAATAATTTAGAAAATTCATATATTTTTTTTTTATTATACTTTGTCGCTGTCTCTCGCGTTTGCGAGGTAGCGCAAGGAAACAGATGAAAGAAACGACCCAACCTCCCCCCATACACATGTATATACATACGTCCACACACGCAAATATACATACCTACACAGCTTTCCATGGTTTACCCCAGACGCTTCACATGCCTTGATTTAATCCACTGACAGCACGTCAACCCCGGTATACCACATCGCTCCAATTCACTCTATTCCTTGCCCTCCTTTCACCCTCCTGCATGTTCAGGCCCCGATCACACAAAATCTTTTTCACTCCATCTTTCCACCTCCAATTTGGTCTCCCTCTTCTCCTCGTTCCCTCCACCTCCGACACATATATCCTCTTGGTCAGTCTTTCCTCACTCATTCTCTCCATGTGCCCAAACCACTTCAAAACACCCTCTTCTGCTCTCTCAACCACGCTCTTTTTATTTCCACACATCTCTCTTACCCTTACGTTACTCACTCGATCAAAACACCTCACACCACACATTGTCCTCAAACATCTCATTTCCAGCACATCCATCCTCCTGCGCACAACTCTATCCATAGCCCACGCCTCGCAACCATACAACATTGGTGGAACCACTATTCCTTCAAACATACCCATTTTTGCTTTCCGAGATAATGTTATCGACTTTCACACATTTTTCAAGGCCCCCAGAATTTTCGCCCCCTCCCCCAACATATGATCCACTTCCGCTTCCATGGTTCCATCCGCTGCCAGATCCACTCCCAGATATCTAAAACACTTCACTTCCTCCAGTTTTTCTCCATTCAAACTCACCTCCCAATTGACTTGACCCTCAACCCTACTGTACCTAATGACCTTGCTCTTATTCACATTTACTCTTAACTTTCTTCTTCCACACACTTTCCCAAACTCAGTCACCAGCTTTTGCAGTTTCTCACATGAATCAGCCACCAGCGCTGTATCATCAGCGAACAACAACTGACTCACTTCCCAAGCTCTCTCATCCCCAACAGACTTCATACTTGCCCCTCTTTCCAAAACTCTTGCATTTACCTCCCTAACAACCCCATCCATAAACAAATTAAACAACCATGGAGACATCACACAACCCAGCCGCAAACCTACATTCACTGAGAACCAATCACTTTCCTCTCTTCCTACCCGTAAACATGCCTTACATCCTCGATAAAAACTTTTCACTGCTTCTAACAACTTTCCTCCCACACCATATATTCTTAATACCTTCTACAGAGCATCTCTATCAACTCTATCATATGCCTTCTCCAGATCCATAAATGCTACATACAAATCCATTTGCTTTTCTAAGTATTTCTCACACACATTCTTCAAAGGAAACACCTGATCCACACATCCTCTACCACTTCTAAAACCACACTGCTCTTCCCCAATCTGATGATCTGTACATGTCTTCACCCTCTCAATCAATACCCTCCCATATAATTTCCCAGGAATACTCAACAAACTTATACCTCTGTAATTTGAGCACTCACTCTTATCCCCTTTGCCTTTGTACAATGGCACTATGCACGCATTCCGCCAATCCTCAGGCACCTCACCATGAGTCATACATACATTAAATAACCTTACCAACCAGTCAATAATACAGTCACCCCCTTTTTTAATAAATTCCACTGCAATACCATCCAAACCTGCTACCTTGCCGGCTTTCATCTTCCGCAAAGCTTTCACTACATCTTCTCTGTTTACCAGATCATTTTCCCTAACCCTCTCACTTTGCACACCACCTCGACCAAAACACCCTATATCTGCCACTCTATCATCAAACACATTCAAAAAACCTTCAAAATACTCACTCCATCTCTTTCTCACATCACCACTACTTGTTATCACCTCCCCATTTGCGCCCTTCACTGAAGTTCCCATTTGCTCCCTTGTCTTACGCACTTTATTTACTTGATTGATTTGATTGAGAGGGTGAAGGCATGTACAGAGCATGAGACTGGGGAAGAGCAGTGTGGTTTCAGAAGTGGTAGAGAATGTGTGGATCAGGTGTTTGCTTTGAAGAATGTATGTTAGAAATACTTAGAAAAGCAAATGGATTTGTATGTAGCATTTATGGATCTGGAGAAGGCATATGATAGAGTTGATAGAGATGCTCTGTAGAAGGTATTAAGAATATATGGTGTGGGAGGAAAGTTGTTAGAAGCAGTGAAAAGTTTTTATCGAGGATGTAAGGCATGTTTACGGGTAGGAAGAGAGGAAAGTGATTGGTTCTCAGTGAATGTAGGTTTGCGGCAGGGGTGTGTGATGTCTCCATGGTTGTTTAATTTGTTTATGGATGGGGTTGTTAGGGAGGTGAATGTAAGAGTTTTGGAAAGAGGGGCAATTATGAAGTTTGTTGGGGATGAGAGAGCTTGGGAAGTGAGCCAGTTGTTGTTCGCTGATGATACAGCGCTGGTGGCTGATTCATGTGAGAAACTGCAGAAGCTGGTGACTGAGTTTGGTAAAGTGTGTGAAAGAAGAAAGTTAAGAGTAAATGTGAATAAGAGCAAGGTTATTAGGTACAGTAGGGTTGACGGTCAAGTCGATTGGGAGGTGATTTTGAATGGAGAAAAACTGTAGGAAGTGAAGTGTTTTAGATATCTGGGAGTGGATCTGGTAGCGGATGGAACCATGGAAGCGGAAGTGGATCATAGGGTGGGGGAGGGGGCGAAAATTCTGTGAGCCTTGAAGAATGTGTGGAAGTCGAGAACATTATCTCGGAAAGCAAAAATGGGTATGTTTGAAGGAATAGTGGTTCCAACAATGTTGTATGGTTGCGAGGCGTGGGCTATGGATGGAGTTGTGCGCAGGAGGGTGGATGTGCTGGAAATGAGATGTTTGAGGACAATGAGTGGTGTGAGGTGGTTTGATCGAGTAAGTAACGAAAGGGTAAGAGAGATGTGTGGAAATAAAAAGAGCGTGGTTGAGAGAGCAGAAGAGGGCGTTTTGAAATGCTTTGGGCACATGGAGAGAATGAGTGAGGAAAGATTGACCAAGAGGATATATGTGTCGGAGGTGTAGGGAATGAGGAGAAGAGGGAGACCAAATTGGAGGTGGAAAGATGGAGTGAAAAAGATTTAGTGTGACCGGGGCCTGAACATGCAGGAGGGTGAAAGGAGGGCAAGGAATAGAGTGAATTGGAGCGATGTGGTATACCGGGGTTGACGTGCTGTCAGTGGATTGAATCAAGGCATGTGAAGCGTCTGGGGTAAACCATGGAAAGCTGTGTAGGTATGTATATTTGCGTGTGTGGACGTATGTATATACATATGTATGGGGGTGGGTTGGGCCATTTCTTTCGTCTGTTTCCTTGCGCTACCTCGCAAACGCGGGAGACAGCGACAAAGCAAAAAGAAAAAAAAAAACAAATATATATATATATATATATATATATATATATATATATATATATATATATATATATATATATATATATATATATATATATATATATGGCTAGGACGACATTTGGTAAACAGGTGATTGTTTAACAAATGGCGTCCTAGCTTCGTCTCTTCGATGTATATCAACTGACTGTTATATTCCACTCTTGTGTCTCCCCTGATGATGTGATTATTACATGAAAGTGCACCTGTGAACTTTTCGTGTTTCATTTTCCCCGTGGACTCATAGGAATATCTTGATCACGCGCAAAATTGATCCTCTCCTATATATATATATATATATATATATATATATATATATATATATAGTATATATATATATATATATATATATATATATATATATATATAAGGTAAAGGTAAGAGAGATGTGTGGAAATAAAAAGAGCGTGGTTGAGAGAGCAGAAGAGGGTGTTTTGAATTGGTTTGGGCACATGGAGAGAATGAGTAAGGAAAGATTGACCAAGAGGATATATGTGTCGGAGGTGGAGGGAACGAGGAGAAGTGGGGAGACCAAATTGGAGGTGGAAAGATGGAGTGAAAAAGGATTTGTGTGATCGGGGCCTGAACATGCAGGAGGGTGAAAGGAGGGCAAGGAATAGAGTGAATTGGATCGATTTGGTATACCGGGGTTGACGTGCTGTCAGTGGGTTGAATCAGGGCATATGAAGCGTCTGGGGTAAACCATGGAAAGCTTTGTAGGTATGTATATTTGCGTGTGTGGACGTATGTATATACATGTGTATGGGGGGGGTTGGGCCATTTCTTTCGTCTGTTTCCTTGAGCTACCTCGCAAACGCGGGAGACAGCGACAAAGTATAATAAAAAAATAATAATATATATATATATATATATATATATATATATATATATATATATATATATATATATACATATATATATATACATTGAAATGTATAGGTATGTATATGTGTGTGTGGACGTGCATGGATATACATGTATGTGTGGGTGGGTTGGGCCATTCTTTCGTGTTTCCTTTTGCTGCCTCACTGACATGGGTGACAGCAACGAAGTATAATAAATAAATATAGATAATATATATATATATATACGTCAATAGCAGTTCTCATCAGTTTAACCACTGTATCAATAAGCTTCAATGTCTAAGCAACGTTTTTCTCCAATTTCACTATTTTCCATATTTATAAGTATACTTATGTAAGTAGGAGAGATGGCCAGAGAGCGTTATTGGATTACGTGTTAATTGACAGGCGTGCGAAAGAGAGACTTTTGGATGTTAATGTGCTGAGAGGTGCAACTGGAGGGATGTCTGATCATTATCTTGTGGAGGCTAAGGTGAAGATTTGTATGGGTTTTCAGAAAAGAAGAGTGAATGCTGGGGTGAAGAGGGTGGTGAGAGTAAGTGAGCTTGAGAAGGAGATCTGTGTGAGGAAGTACCAGGAGAGACTGAGTACAGAATGGAAAAAGGTGAGAACAATGGAAGTAAGGGGAGTGGGGGAGGAATGGGATGTATTTAGGGAATCAGTGATGGATTGCGCAAAAGATGCTTGTGGCATGAGAAGAGTGGGAGGTGGGTTGATTAGAAAGGGTAGTAAGTGGTAGGATGAAGAAGCAAGAGTATTAGTGAAAGAGAAGAGAGAGGCATTTGGACGATTTTTGCAGGGAAAAAATGCAATTGAGTGGGAGATGTATAAAAGAAAGAGACAGGAGGTCAAGAGAAAGGTGCAAGAGGTGAAAAAAAGGGCAAATGAGAGTTGGGGTGAGAGAGTATCATTAAATTTTAGGGAGAACAAAGAGAATTTTTGGAAGGAGGTAAATAAAGTGCGTAAGACAAGGAGCAAATGGGAACTTCAGTGAAGGGCGCAAATGGGGAGGTGTAACAAGTAGTGGTGATGTGAGAAGGAGATGGAGTGAGTATTTTGAAGGTTTGTTGAATGTGTTTGATGATAGAGTGGGAGATATAGGGTGTTTTGGTCGAGGTGGTGTGCAAAGTGAGAGGGTTAGGGAAAATGATTTGGTAAACAGAGAAGAGGTAGTGAAAGCTTTGCGGAAGATGAAAGCCGGCAAGGCAGCAGGTTTGGATGGTATTGCAGTGGAATTTATTAAAAAAGGGGGTGACTGTATTGTTGACTGGTTGGTAAGGTTATTTAATGTATGTATGACTCATGGTGAGGTGGCTGAGGATTGGCGGAATGCGTGCATAGTGCCATTGTACAAAGGCAAAGGGGATAAGAGTGAGTGCTCAAATTACAGAGGTATAAGTTTGTTGAGTATTTCTGATAAATTATATGGGAGGGTATTGATTGAGAGGGTGAAGGCATGTACAGAGCATCAGATTGGGGAAGAGCAGTGTGGTTTCAGAAGTGGTAGAGGATGTGTATATCAGGTGTTTGCTTTGAAGAATGTATGTGAGAAATACTTAGAAAAGCAAATGGATTTGTATGTAGCATTTATGGATCTGGAGAAGGCATATGATAGAGTTGATAGAGATGCTCTGTGGAAGGTATTAAGAATATATGGTTTGGGAGGCTAGTTGTTAGAAGCATTGAAAAGTTTTTATCGAGGATTTAAGGCATGTGTACGTGTAGGAAGAGAGGAAAGTGATTGGTTCTCAGTGAATGTAGGTTTGCGGCAGGGGTGTGTGATGTCTCCATGGTTGTTTAATTTGTTTATGGATGGGGTTGTTAGGGAGGTGAATGTAAGAGTTTTGGAAAGAGGGGCAATTATGAAGTTTGTTGGGGATGAGAGAGTTTGGGAAGTGAGCCAGTTGTTGTTCGCTGATGATACAGCGCTGGTGGCTGATTCATGTGAGAAACTGCAGAAGCTGGTGACTGAGTTTGGTAAAGTGTGTGGAAGAAGAAAGTTAAGAGTAAATGTGAATAAGAGCAAGGTTATTAGGTACAGTAGGGTTGAAGGTCAAGTCAATTAGGAGGTGAGTTTGAATGGAGAAAAACTGGAGGAAGTGAAGTGTTTTAGATATCTTGGAGTGGATCTGGCAGCGGATGGAACCATGGAAGCGGAAGTGGATCATAGGGTGGGGGAGGGGGCGAAAATTCTGGGGGCCTTGAAGAATGTGTGGAAGTCGAGAACATTATCTCGGAAAGCAAAAGTGGGTATGTTTGAAGGAATAGTGGTTCCAACAATGTTGTATGGTTGCGAGGCGTGGGCTATGGATAGAGTTGTGCGCAGGAGGATGGATGTGCTGGAAATGAGATGTTTGAGGACAATGTGTGGTGTGAGGTTGTTTGATCGAGTGAGTAACGTCAGGGTAAGAGAGATGTGTGGAAATAAAAAGAGCGTGGTTGAGAGAGCAGAAGAGTGTGTTTTGAAGTGGTTTGGGCACATGGAGAGAATGAGTGAGGAAAGATTGACCAGGAGGATATATATGTGTCGGAGGTGGAGGGAACGAGGAGAAGAGGGAGACCAAATTGGAGGTGGAAAGATGTAGTGAAAAAGATTTTGTGTGATCGGGGCCTGAACATGCAGGAGGGTGAAAGGAGGGCAAGGAATAGAGTGAATTGGAGCGATGTGGTATACCGGGGTTGACGTGCTGTCATTGGATTGAATCAAGGCATATGAAGCGTCTGGGGTAAGCCATGGAAAGCTGTGTAGGTATGTATATTTGCGTGTGTGTACGTATGCATATACATGTGTATGGGGGGGGTTGGGCTATTTCTTTCGTCTGTTTCCTTGCGCTACCTCGCAAACGCGGGAGACAGCGACAAAGTATAAAAAAAAAAAAAATATATATATATATATATATATATATATATATATATATATATATATATATATATATATATATATATATATATATATATATATATATATATATATATATATATATATATATATATCTATATATATATATATATATATATATATATATATATATATATATATATATATATATATATATATACATATATATATATATGTATATATATATATATATATATATATATATATATATATATATATATATATATATATATATATATATATATATATATATATATATATATATATTATATATATATATATATATATTTATATATATATATATATATATATATATATATATATATATATATATATATATATATATATATATATATATATACATATTTATATATCCCTGGGGATAGGGGAGAAAGAATACTTCCCATGTATTCCCTGCGTGTCGTAGAAGGCGACTAAAATGGGAGGGAGCGGGGGGCTGGAAATCCTCCCCTCTCATTATTCTTTTTTTTTAATTTTCCAAGAGAAGGAACAGAGAAGAGGGCCAGGTGAGGATATTCCCTCAAAGGCCCAGTTCTCTGTTCTTAACGCTACCTCGCTAACGCGGGAAATGGCGAATAGTTTTAAAGAAGAAAAAAAGAAAATATATATATATATATATATATATATATATATATATATATATATATATATATATAATGAATCTGTTATCTACAAATTTTGTCATTCGTATACTCGCGAGGACAATTTCAAATCTTACAGGGACCAATGATTGACGCAGATGATATCATATGTACGAACACAAACCCATCACGTTACAGATGGGATTGCTATGAGATACTCTATTAATAGATCTTAATATTAGTCTCATAATGATCTTAAGTCTGACTATTAGAAAGTTATCTTCTTCGCCACCCGAACTAAAACAAAATTAATTATGATTGCCACTAATCAAATAATGGCACTAAGTTCTCTAACCCTCTTTACAAGCTACCTGCCAGCTAAACCTGCCAAAGTAATCCTCATCAGTACTTCAAATCTGTTCATGATTTAACAACTATTTTATTCGCGGCACTTTAGTTACAGATGTTGACTTATAGAACTATAGTGATTACTTTGACTCAATATCATTAAGTTAGTGTTAAAGTAATCTATACGATGAAGTATATTATCACACCGTAATTGTGACACTTGAAATCATTTTAAAATCACTTTAAACCTACAGAATATGCAGTGGTCCAAAGCTCTTTCCAATTGTCCACTGTATCAAAGAGATAGATTCGTTCTCCTGGAAAATATTGTCTTCATGGCAAAAATGATAACATCATTGACATAATCGCATAATCACACAGCATCACTGACCTCAGCCAATCTCTGGGTTAGTCAATAAATGGCTACCTGGTACAAGTTGGGTCGTGTGTGTGTATGTGTGTGTGTGTGTGTGTGTGTGTGTGTGTGTGTGCGTGTGTGTGTGTGTGTGTGTGTATGTGTGTGTGTGTGTGTGTGTGTGTGTGTGTGTGTGTGTGTGTGTGTGTGTGTGTGTGTGTGTGTGTGTGTGTGTTTGTCTGAGTGTGTAGACAATAAAGTACTAATTAAAGGTTTACACACGTGTAAATGTCTCACTTCGTAAAACAAAGGCATTAATCACGAAAAATGCGAACATCAACCTGCATATAAATCCTCACGGGGACTTCCGTGTTGCCTCACTTTTATGATTCACTAAACATCTGTTGGATGGGAGACAATCTTTCTTATTCTCACCACCATCATTTCCATGAGCATGATTTATGTTGCCTCCTGGTCACCATAATTCAATCCAAATGTAGACTTGATTCATTAAACTCTAGCAAAGCTAAAAGTGTAGAATCCTGATGCATTTTTCTAGGATTATAACCAAACACAGAAGCGGCCATAAAGGAAACCCACAAAGATATTATTCATATATCATATTTTGTCGCTGTTTTCCGCGTCAGCGAGGTAGCACAAGGAAACAGAAGAAAGAATGGCCCAACCCAACCACGATCACATGTATAAATATACACGTCCACACACGCACATATACATACCTATACATCTCAACGTATGCATATATATGCACAGAGGGACATAACCATATATACATATGTACAAAATTCATACTTACTACCTTTTTTCATTTCCATCGGTACCCCGCCACACATGGAATGAAAACCCCCACCCCACTCATGTCTGCGAGGTAGCGCTGAGAAAAGACAAAAAAGACCACATTCGTTCACACTCAGTCTCTAGGTGTCATGTATAATGCACCGAAACCACAGCTCCCTTTCCACATCAAGGCCCCCAAAAACTTACCATGGTTTACCGCAGACGCTTCACATACCCGTGGTTCAATCCATTGACAGCACGTCGACCTCGGTATACCATATCGTTCCAATTGACTCTACTCCTTACACGCCTTTCACCCTCCTGCATGTTCAGGCCCCGATCACTCAAAATCTTTTTCATTCCATCTTTCCAACTCCAATTTGGTCTCACACTTCTCCTCGTTCCCTCCACCTCTGACAGATATATTCTCTAAGTCAATCTTTCCTCACTCATTCTCTCCATGTGACGAAACCATTTCAAAACACCCTCTTCTGCTCTCTCAACCACACTCTTTTTATTACCACACATCTCTCTAACCCTATTATTACTTACTCGATCAATCCACCTCACACCACATATGGTCCTCAAACATCTCATTTCCAGTATATCCATCCTCCTCCGCACAACTCTATCCATAGCCCACACCTTGAAACCATATAACATTGTTGGAACCACTATTCCTTCAAATATACCCATTTTTACTTTCCAAGATAATATTCTCGACTTCTACACATTTTTCAACGCTCCCAGATCTTTCGCCCCCTGCCCCACCCTATGATTCACTTCCACTTCCATAGCTCCATCCGCTGCAAAATACAATCCTAGATATCTAAAGCAATTCACTTCCTCCATTGAAACTTGCCTCCGAATTGACTTGTCCCTCAACCCTACTGGATCTAATAACCATGTTCTTATTCATATTTACCCGCACCTTTCTTCTTTCACACACTTTAACAAACTCAGTCACCAGCTTCTATAGTTTCTCACCCGAATCAGCGAACAACAAATGACTCACTTCCCAAGCTCTCTCATCCACAACAGACTGCATACTTGCCCCTATTTCCAAAACTCTTGCATTCACCTCCCTAACGACCCCATCCATAAACAAATTAACAAACATGGAGACGTCACGCACCCCTGCTGCAAACCAATATTTACTGAGAACCTTTCAATTTCCTCTCCTCCTACTCGTACACAAGCCTTACATCCTCGATAAAAACTTTTCACTTCTAACAATTTGCCTTCCACACCATATATTATTAATAACTTCCACAGAGCATCTCTATGAACTCTATCCTATACCTTCTCCAGATCCATTAATGCTACATGCAAATCCATTTGATTTTCTACGTATTTCTCATACACATTTTTCAAAGCAAACACCTGATCCACATATCCTCTACCACTTCTGAAACCACACTGCTCTTCCCCAGTCTGATGCTCTGTACATTCCTTCACTCTCTCAATTAATACCCTCCAATATAATTTCCCAGGAATACTCAACAAACTTATACCTCTGTAAATTGAGCATTCACTCTTACCCCCTTTGCCTTAGTATGATAGCATTATGAGGGCATTCTGCCAATCCTGAGGCACTTCACCATAAGTCATACGTACATCATATAACCTTACCAACCAGTCAACAATACAGTCACCCCCTTTTATAATATATTGCACTGAAATACTATCCAAACCCGCTGCCTTGTCGGCTTTCAGTTTCCGCAAAGCTTTTACTACCTTTCTCTGTTTACCAGTATTTTGAAGGTTTGTCGAATGTGTTTGATGATAGAGTGGCAGATATAAGATGTTGTGGTCAATATGGTGTGCAAAATGAGGTGGTTAGGGAAAATGATATGGTAAACAGAGAAAAGGTAGTAAAAGCTTTGCGGAAGATGAAAGCCGGCAAAGCAGCGGGTTTGGATGGTATTGCAGGGGAATCTATTGGAAAGGGGGTGACTGTATTGTTGACTGGTTGGTAAGGTTATTTAATGGATGTATGACTCATGGTGAGGTGACTGAGTATTGGCAAAATGTTTGCATAGTGCCACTGTACAAAGGCAAAAGGTATAAAAAGGGGTGCCCAAATTACAGAGGTATAAGACTGTTGAGTATTCCTGGGAGATTATATGGGAGGGTATTGATTAAGAGGGTCAAGGCATGTACAGAGCATCAGATTGGGGAAGAGCAGTGTGGTTTCAGAAGTTGTAGAGGATGTGTGGATCAGGTGTTTGCTTTGCAGAATGTATGTGAGAAATTCTTAGAAAAGCAAATGGATATGTATGTAGCATTTATGGATCTGGAGAAGGCATATGACAGAACTGATACAGATGCTTTCTGGAAGGTATTAAGAATATATATTGTGGGAGGTAAGTTGTTAGAAGCAGTGAAAAGTTTTTATCGAGTATGTAAGGCATGTGTACGTGTAGAAAGAGAGGAAAGTGATTGGTTCTCAGTGAATGTAGGTTTACGGTAGGGGTGCATGATGTTTCCATGGTTGTTTAATTTGTTTATAGATGGGGTTGTTAGAGATGTAAATGCAAGAGTATTGGAAATAGGGGCAAATATGCAGTTTGTTGTGGATGAGAAAGCTTGGGAAGTGAGTCATTTATTGTTCGCTGATGATACAGCGCTGGTGGTTGATTCGAGTGAGAAACTGCAGAAGCTGGTGACTGAGTTTGATAAAGTGTGTGAAAGAAGAAAGCTGAGAGTAAATGTGAATAAGAGCAAGGTTATTAGGTACAGTAGGGTTGAGGGACAAGTTAATTGGGAGGTAAGGTTCAATGGAGAAAAATGGAGGAAGTGAAGTGTTTTAGATATCATGGAGTGGGTTCGGCAACACATGGAACCATGGAAGCGGAAGTGAACCATAGGGTGGGGGAGGGGGCGAGAATGCGAGGAGCGTTGAAGAATGTGTGGAAGTCGAGAACATTATCTCGGAAAGCAAAAATGGGTATGTTTGAAGGAATAGTGGTTCCAACAATGTTTTATGGTTGCGAGGCGTGGGCTATGGATAGACTTGTGCGGAGGAGGGTGGATGTGCTAGAAATGAGATGTTTGAGGACAGTATATGATGTGATGTGGTTTGATCGAGACAGTAATGAAAGGGTAAGAGAGATGTGTGGAAATAAAAAGAGTGTGGTTGAGAAAGCAAAAGAGAGTGTTTTGAAATGGTTTGGTCAC